>NC_045992.1:17899735-17949735 GCF_010909765.2 Amblyraja radiata | reverse complement strand
TGGGCTGAAGGGCCAGATCTGTGCTGGATGACTGGATGATCATTCCCAGAAGAACCGAAACTAGGACATCTCATGTGACTGGATGAGCGTTCGTTTCCCGGCAGCCGTTATCTTAAAGTAAATGTTGCTCACGTCAGAAGATAGAACAGACTAGTAGCTTGTGAAACAAAATACAGAACAGGAGAATGATCCAGTTTGCCAAGTTACCCTGGAGCACATGGGCCCTAACCTTCGGATCAGTCTCCCATATAGGTCCTTATCAAAGACCTTACTGAAGTCCAAGGAAACAACATCCACTGAACAAGAAGGAACTGCAGATGCTGGAAAATCGAAGGTAGACAAAAATGCTGGAGAAATTCAGCGGGTGCGGCAGCATCTATGGAGCGAAGGAAATAGGCAATGTTTCGGGCCGAAACGTTGCCTATTTCCTTCGCTCCATAGATGCTGCCGCACCCGCTGGGTTTCTCCAGCATTTTTCTCAACATCCACTGTACTGTCATCAATACACTTGGTTACCTCTTCAACGATTTCAATCAGATTGCCAAAACCATGCTGGCTGTCTCTGATCAGTCCCTCTCTTTCCAATCCTGTCCTCCAAGAACCCATACAGCTAATTCATAGATGCTTATAATCAGGATGGAGGCAGTGCATGCATTGAACGATGGCTCGTTCCTTAACTTGTCACGAGTTACACCACAGCTGGTGTCACACCAGCCGGGATTGGCAGAGATTGGGTAGCTCGTCTGGAAAGTAACTGGGTGAGGTGTTTACTGCTCAGCTGGCACTATTTCCAGATCACTCATCAGCAGACATCGGGAATGAAAATGTGACGTTCACACTGCAACTTGGAGGTTGGAATGCCAAAGGCTAGAGGGCATAGCTTTAAGATGTGTTGAGCAAGTTTTGGTTTATGCAGAGAGTGCTTGCCAGGGCTGGTGGTGAAGGCAGATACAATAGAGTCTTAGACGGGCACATAAGTATGCAGGAAATGGCGAGATATGGATCATGTACAGTTAGGTGATGAGTTTAACTTGTCATTATGTTCAGGTTGGACATTGTTGGCTAAATGGTCTATTACTGTAGTTTAGTTTAGTTTCGAGATACAGCACGGAAACAGGCCCTTCGGCCCACCGAGTCTGCACTGACCAGCAATTCCCGCACATTAACACTACCCCACTAGGGACAATTTTACTCATACACCAAGTCAATTAACCTTCAAACCTGTACGCCTTTGCAGTGTGGGAGGAAACCGAAGATCTCGGAGCAAACCCACGCGGTCATGGGGAGAATGTACAAACTTCTTACAGACAGCACCCGTAGTCCGGATCGAACCCGGGTGTCCGGCGCTGCAAGCGCTGTAAGGCAGTAGCTCTACCGCTGTGCCACCGTGTACTGTTCTATGTTCTAACCAAATCACACCTATTTAAAGAGGCCATGAAGAAGCAAGTGTCCAAAGTGACGAGTTTCATGAGCAATCATTGATTGGCTATTTCCAGCTTAAATACCACACACTGTGACTGGTTTTATCCTGCAGGGTGTTAAAGCATCGTTGCCTTCACATGTGGTGCAGCCTAATGTAGAGGGGAGAGTGTAGAGGGGAGAGTGTAGAGGGGAGAGTGTAGAGAGGAGAGTGTAGAGGGGAGAGTGTAGAGTGTAGAGGGGGGAGTGTAGAGGGGAGAGTGTAGAGGGGGGAGTGTAGAGAGGAGAGTGTAGAGGGGAGAGTGTAGAGGGGAGAGTGTAGAGGGGGGAGTGTAGAGGGGAGAGTGTAGAGGAGAGAGTGTAGAGGGGGGAGTGTAGAGGGGAGAGTGTAGAGGGGAGAGTGTAGAGGGGAGAGTGTAGAGGGGGGAGTGTAGAGGGGGGAGTGTAGAGGGGAGAGTGTAGAGGAGAGAGTGTAGAGGGGGGAGTGTAGAGGGGGGAGTGTAGAGGGGAGAGTGTAGAGGGGAGAGTGTAGAGGGGAGAGTGTAGAGGGGAGAGTGTAGAGGGGGGAGTGTAGAGGGGAGAGTGTAGAGGGGAGAGTGTAGAGGGGGGAGTGTAGAGGGGGGGGTGTAGAGGGGGGAGTGTAGAGGGGAGAGTGTAGAGGGGGGAGTGTAGAGGGGAGAGTGTAGAGGGGGGAGTGTAGAGGGGAGAGTGTAGAGGGGAGAGTGTAGAGGGGGGAGTGTAGAGGGGGGAGTGTAGAGGGGAGAGTGTAGAGGGGAGAGTGTAGAGGGGGGAGTGTAGAGGGGGGAGTGTAGAGGGGAGAGTGTAGAGGGGAGAGTGTAGAGGGGGGAGTGTAGAGGGGAGAGTGTAGATGGGAGAGTAGAGGGGAGAGTGTAGAGGGGAGAGTGTAGAGGGGAGAGTGTAGAGGGGAGAGTGTAGAGGGGAGAGTAGAGGGGAGAGTGTAGAGGGGAGAGTGTAGAGGGGGGAGTGTAGAGGGGAGAGTGTAGATGGGAGAGTGTAGAGGGGAGAGTGTAGAGGGGAGAGTGTAGAGGGGAGAGTGTAGAGGGGAGAGTGTAGAGGGGAGAGTGTAGAGGGGAGAGTGTAGAGGGGAGAGTGTAGAGGGGAGAGTAGAGGGGAGAGTGTAGAGGGGAGAGTGTAGAGGGGGGAGTGTAGAGGGGAGAGTGTAGATGGGAGAGTGTAGAGGGGAGAGTGTAGAGGGGGGAGTGTAGAGGGGAGAGTGTAGAGGGGAGAGTGTAGAGGGGAGAGTGTAGAGGGGAGAGTGTAGAGGGGGTAGTGTAGAGGGGGGAGTGTAGAGGGGAGAGTGTAGAGGGGGGAGTGTAGAGGGGGGAGTGTAGAGGGGAGAGTGTAGAGGGGGGGGTGTAGAGGGGAGAGTGTAGAGGGGGGAGTGTAGAGGGGAGAGTGTAGAGGGGAGAGTGTAGAGGGGAGAGTGTAGAGGGGAGAGTGTAGAGGGGGTAGTGTAGAGGGGGTAGTGTAGAGGGGGTAGTGTAGAGGGGGGAGTGTAGAGGGGAGAGTGTAGAGGGGGGAGTGTAGAGGGGGGAGTGTAGAGGGGGGAGTGTAGAGGGGAGAGTGTAGAGGGGGGGGTGTAGAGGGGAGAGTGTAGAGGGGGGAGTGTAGAGGGGAGAGTGTAGAGGGGAGAGTGTAGAGGGGAGAGTGTAGAGGGGGTAGTGTAGAGGCAGCAAGTGAACCAGAAGATAATGTTTCAAGGAGTGACTAACACAGAGCCAACAAACAGAGAGTAAATACAAAACCCAGCAATGAAATGCTGGAGTAACTCTGTGGGTCAGGCAGCATCTCTGGAGATAGGCAACATTTTGGGTCGGAAACCTTCAACTAATGAAAAAGTCCAATCCATTGCCTGAAAAAAATTATGGAAAATTTGTGAAAATCTCGTCGGAAATGTTCCCTGTAGATTAGAGGCTCACATCAAAGTAAACACAAGGATGGGCGTTGGAGTAATACACGGGAGTGATTCTATCGACTTACAATCGCCCACAATCAACTGAGTCTCTGAACATCAGTGAGTCAAACATAGGTTTAACGTTACTCAGTTCCGGGAACAAATAGAGGTCAGTATGCAACTGGGATAGTAAATGACTGACAAAGCCAGATAATGAACCTGTGAATGCTGCAGGGAACTCAGAAATGTATTCATGCACATTTGCCTCATTTGAAAGCCGTGTGGTGGATTTGTATACACTATGTAAATGTCACCTGGTCATAGAATACTGTGATAACATCACATGAACATGAGACACAAGCACCACATTCAGTCCTTCCTTTGCTGTTCCTGTTACAAGAAACCACATTGTCTGAAGTGCTTGTGTAACTGTTACTGCTAGTGGAAGACCCAGAATCATAACTGGCTTAAAAAGTGTTTTGTACATTTGCGGCATGATCTCCTTGCTTTTATGTTGGCACTTCAGCCAATAAAGGCACAGAATCTGCTTGACCATGTACACTGATTGAAAGATACAGCATGGAAACAGGCCCTTCAGCCCATTCAGTCGACACTGACCAGTTCTAATTCTGTGTTAACTCTCTTTCTCATCCTCTCCCTGCGCATCAGGGACAATTTACGGAGGCCAATGAAAACGTCTTTGGGATGTTGGAGGAAACTGGAGCACCCAGAGGAAACCAATGTGGTCACAGGGAGAACGTGCAAACTCCGCACAGACAGCAACCAAGGTCAGGATCAAACCCGGCGCTGTAAGGCCGCAGCTCTACCAGCTGCACCACACTGTGCCACACTTCCCTTTTGGTCGTCGCTGAGCTCCCTCTACATTTGGTTGAACCCTATCATTTATCATGTATCCCCTCACCCAGCTTACCTTCCTAAAATCCATTACCTCAGTGGTACAGTTAGTCGAGCTACTGCCTCATGGCGCCACAACCCATCTTCAATCCTAACGTTGGGTGCTGTCTATGTGGAGTGTGCACGTCCCCCTGTGACCACACTTGTTTTGTTCCAGTGTTCTGGTTTCCTCAGACAACCCAAAGACAGCAGGTTGGTCGAGTAACTGACTGATCGCTGTAAATTATCCCCATTGCATGAGTGAGTTATAAAAACTGGGAGGATTTGATGAGAATGTGGGGAAATTATAAAAATAGGGCAACATAAGTTGATGATAGGTTGGCATAGACTAGTTGTCCCAAAAAGTCTGCATCCACACTATATCTCTAAATGTCTCCAAGACGATGACATCACGCTTGACCAGCTCACAATTTATTTGCAACTATTATATCCACTGAAACAGTGCGTTCTAGTTGTGAACCTTCTTCATTCTGACCTTTACAATTGTACCTTCATGTGCACTATGAGCAAAGAGGTCTAGGACGTCTAGAATACTGACACAAGGATCTGCAGATACTGGAATCATGAACAAAACACAACATTTAAGGTTGGGGAAGGGTCCCAACCTGCCCATTCCCCTCCACAGATGCTGCCTGACCTGCTGAGTTCCTTCAGCACTTGGTTTTTTACCTAGAATGCTTCTCCCCACATCCGTGCGATCACAGGATTTTCCTAAATCCCCACCACTTTCCCTTGGGCTCCAACAGCCTTGTTTGATCTGCCAGATGAGATTTTGCAAATATTCAACCAAATTAGTGAGACACTGTCCTTGATAAAGAAAGAAAAGAAACTGGTTCCCTCTCTCTCTCTCCCTCTTTCTCGTTCTCTCTCGCAGGCACTCCCTAACAGGAGGACAAAGTGCCAGTGTGAACAATTCAAATAATCTAACCGTGAGGATCAGATAAACAAATCGTGTGTGAGATTCAATTGATTTGTCCTGAAGGCAGCTGGTACCCGGGTTGATACAAATACATCGATAGATGCTCCTGAACACATCATCAGTGATGTAACCTGGGGTCATTGGGTGTTTCGGGTCTTTCGACATCAGACACCCTCACCCAGGCGACCCAGCCGTGGTTGATCAGACCACGACTTGTCTTCAGGTGGCATTCCCTCCTCCCCATGGACCTCCTTTCCTGATCCAGAGCAATCTTGAGGCATTCTCCGCTGCCTCTGTGGTGTTCTTGATGGCCTTTCTCCTTGCCACTCCGTTTATGCCCAGTGCACTCAAGGCTTTGTAGAGCGATTGCCCTGCAAAACCTCTGCAGCCAACCTCGATGGGCATACACCTTGCCTTCCAGCCCTGCTTGCGGCAGTCTATGACCAGCTCTTCATACTTGGCCATCTTCCTCTCGTGGGCCTCCTCCAGACGGTCCTCCCACGGCACAGTCAGTTCCAACAAGACGATGTTTTAGAAACATAGAAACATAGAAACATAGAAATTAGGTGCAGGAGTAGGCCATTCGGCCCTTCGAGCCTGCACCGCCATTCAATATGATCATGGCTGATCATCCAACTCAGTATCCCGTACCTGCCTTCTCTCCATACCCTCTGATCCCCTTAGCCACAAGGGCCACATCTAACTCCCTCTTAAATATAGCCAATGAACTGGCCTCGACTACCCTCTGTGGCAGGGAGTTCCAGAGATTTTTGGTCGCCTCTGAGACCAGGAGGATATCTGGCCTCAGGGTGGTCGTGGCAATGTGCCGTGGGAACTTCAGCTGTTTCACCAGGTCTACGGAAAGCTGCCAGTTCTGCGCAGTCGCCAGGATTCCTGACGGATTCCTGGCTGCTGTGGTTCTTGGCAGCAGCACTCCGGCCTTCACGAAGGTGATCATCTGGGTGGTGGGGCGTTCTCGTCTACAGCTGCTGATTCCCATGCTGATGGCTTCTGAAATGGGTTTAAGAACCTGGTCGTGACGCCATGTGTACCGGCCCTGCCCAAGAGCCTTTGGGCAACAGCTCAGGATGTGTTCCAACGTCCCCTTGCCTGAGCATTGCGGGCAATCTGGAGATTCCGCTTTGCCCCAGATGAAGAGGTTCGGTGAGCTGGGCAGGACATCATACACTGCCTGGACCAGGAACTTGATGCGCTGTGGTTCAGCCTGCCAGAGCTCAGTCCATGTGACTTTTCGGTCCATGGCCTGCTCCCACCTTGTCCAAGCTCCCTGCTGCCTCAATCCAACTGCTCTGGTACGCCTCTCCTACTCCACCACTGCCCTCACTTCCTCCTGGACCAGCCTGCGCCTCTCCTTCCCCTTGGCCTTGTCAAATTGGGGAGATGGGAAGATTCCCAGGCCAGCTCTTCCCCGAGTCACTGCTCCCACCAGGACTCTGTGGCGTATCCGAGACTCTGCTTGCAGCACGGCTTCGCCGGCTCTCCACTTCCTCCCAGTTTTCACCTCCACCCCTGCTTGAGCCACCTTGGTGTCGCTGGAGTCCCTGTACATCATCACCTCTCTGGCCCGAGTCACCTTGAACTCCTCCTCCAGGGACTTCAGCGGCAGCTGGAGCTTGGTGTTATTTCCGTAAAGGGCGATGCTGCTAAGGCTCCTAGGCAGTCCCAGCCACCTTCTGAGAAAGCTGCTGACTTTCCTCTCCAATCTCCCTACGATGGATATTGGGACTTCGTAGACAAGCAGTGGCCAGAGTATCCTTGGCAGATACTTGTTAAATCCATGCCTTGAACTTGCCGGGAAGCCCCGACCGGTCCACTGCTCTCAACCAACTCTCCAGCTCCTGACAGGTTGCCTGGACAGATGCTGTATCCTTCAGGCTGCTGTTAAACACCTTGCCAAGACTCTTCACTGGCCTTTCGGAGACAGTTGGGATTGGTGACCCTTCGATGCTGAAGCGGAACCTGTCCATGACTTTGCCCTTCTTCAGCACCAGTGACCTTGATTTTCCTGGCTTAAACCTCATCCTTGCCCATCCAATCAGCTTCTCCAACCCCTGCAGGATCCACCTGCCTCCTGGCACTGACTCAGTGGTGACAGTCAGGTCATCCATGAAGGCTCTGATTGGTGGTTGGCGCATTCCTGACTTGGTCCGAGGGCCCCGGCACTCTGGCTCAGCAGACTTGACGATCATGTTCATCGCCAAGGCAAAAAGGATCACAGAGATGGTGTGATGATCCCAACCTCCAGTCTGTGCCACTCTGATGTTACTGTCCCTGATGAGACTCTCATGCTGAACTGGTTGTAATAGTCCAGGATGAGATCTGCCACTTGGCCCGGCACATGATGCTTGGCCATGACTGTCTGGATCAGCTTGTGCGGGATGGAGTCGTAAGCGTTGGCCAGGTCAAGCCAGGGAATTGACCTATGTTCTCCTGGGGAATGCTTGTGAGACTGCAGCAAGCTGCAACA
The DNA here is from genome assembly GCF_010909765.2 of Amblyraja radiata. Classification (NCBI taxonomy): domain Eukaryota; kingdom Metazoa; phylum Chordata; class Chondrichthyes; order Rajiformes; family Rajidae; genus Amblyraja; species Amblyraja radiata. The sequence continues at coordinate 17,942,079 of NC_045992.1, read as the reverse complement.
CCCACCACACTCAAGATGCCAGTTGGGCAACATCCAGTGTTTATTTCCCTCTGCACACGACCCCGACCCGTTCACTGCTGCGTCCATCATATCAGATGGGTGGCACAACGGCGCAGTGGTAGAGTTGATGTCTTGCAGTGCCACACACCCGGGTTTGATCCTGACTACGGGTGTTGTCTGTACGGAGTTTGCACGTTCTCCCCGTGACTATTTGGATTTTCTCCGGGTGCTCCGATTTCCTCCCACACTCCAAAGACGTACAGGTTTGTAGGTTAATTGGCTTCGGAAAAGATTGTAAATTGTTCCAAGTGTGCAGGATAATGTAGTGTGGAGTCAGCACAGACTCGGTGGGCCAAAGGGCCTGTTTCCGTGCTGTATCCCTAAACTAAGATCTCCAGCAGTGAGGTATGGGATACAGCAAGGCCAAGGCAAAGCAAGAAGACGACCTATCCCAGAGAGCAAAGGGTATAGGTCACAGCAGACCAGGCCAAGGCTCTGGGCCTGTACTCCCTGGAGTTTAGAAGGATGAGGGGGCATCTCACTGAAAGCTACCACATAAAGATAGGCCTAGATAGAGTGGATGTGGAGAGGATGTTTCCAGCAGTGGCAGAGTCTAAAACAGAGGGCACAGCCTCAGAATAAAAAGATGTACCTTTAGAAAGGAGTTGAGGAAGAATTTCTTCAGCCAGAGATTGGTAATATTGTGGAATTCATTGCCACAGACGGCTATGAAGGCTGTGTTTGGGTGTTTTTAAAGGGGAGATTGACAGGTTCATGATTGGTAAGGGCATCAAAGGTTATGGGGAGAAGGCAGGAGAATGGGATTGAGAGGGAAAAACAGATCAGCCATGATCAAATAGCAGAGCAGACTCGATGGGCTGAATGGCCTAGTTTTGCTCCTATGTCTTAAGGTGAGGTATTGTTCGTGGGCCGTTCATTTGCACCCTTGTCATATGAATGGCAGGTTTGATCCCTGAGGTGATGTGTAACACACCCTGTGAATCACACCTGCCCCTGCACACCTCAATGGGAAGAGGAGACTAGACTGCTTCACTAAAACACAGCACACAGAGCTGGAGTAACAGTGGCAGCACAGTGATGCTGTGGAAGAGTTGCTGCCTCACAGCGCCAGAGACCTGAGTTTGATCCTGACTACGGGTGCTGTCTGTACGGAGTTTGACCTTCTCCCTGTGACTGCGTGGGTTTTTCTCCGGACGCTCCAATTTCCTCCCACATTCCAAAGATCCACAGGTTTGGAGGTTAATTGGCTTCTGTAGGATAATTCTAGTATAGAGTGTAGGATAATTCTAATAAAGAGGGTGATCACTAGTCGGCGCGGACTCAGTGGGCCCACGGGCCTGTTTCCATGCTGTATCTCAAAAGTCTAAAGGGCCTGTCCCACTTACGTGTCCTTGGCACGCAAATTACGCGACCTCATGGTCACGTTGAGCCGTGACTGTCCAGCGAAGGTTGCGCGCAACTTAATTCGACCGCACAGCCGTCTGGAGCGTGTGACATCATTAGAAGATGGACACAAAATGCTGGAGTAACTCAGCGGGACCGGCAGCATCTCTGGAGAGAAGCAATGGGCGATGTTTCGGGTCGAGACTCTCCTTCAGTCTGAGTAACTCCTGCATTTTGTGTCTATCTTCAATTTTCTTGGCCCCGCTCTGGGAGTAGAAGCGGGGGCGGATCCGGACCGCAACGGCCGTGAGCCCCAGGACGAGCTCTGCGATCGTTTGCCTGCTTCTGCTGCTGTTGGAGGTGAGACGTTGCGTCGCGCCAGGGTCTTGGGCCTGTCTCACTTTGGCCATCAGTTCCGCGACAGGCCGTTGGCGCGCGAAGATTTCGTTCGCTACAAAAATTTCAGTGCGATGTCGCGCACAACTACATAACCCTCCGCGTTTCTCAGTGGGACCGGCCCCGCGCGGCAATACGATGCCCGTACGCCTCAACACGACCACGAGGTTGCGTAATTTGCGTGCCAATGTCGTGTAAATGGGACAGGCCCTTAACTCAACAGGTCAGGCATCATCCTTCGAGAACATGGATAGGTGCATGGGTAGGGCTGGGACATTTCTTCAGACTGATTGGAGATGGGCAGAGAAGTGGGGAGAGGAAGAACAAAGTGTGGCGGGTGATAGGGTGATACTGTGAAGGGTGATTTTTGACAAAGTCTGACTAATGATAGGTGGATGTAAGTGAGAGTGTTTTGACTGGCAGATGGGCAGACAAAGGCCAGAGATGAAAAAAAAGGCAAAAGACTGAGGTAAGGAGAGACGAGGAGTGAGATGTGAGCCAGAGAGAGGGATATAGATGGAAGGGGTCAGGGGGTGTGGGGTGGGGAGAGGAAAGGGAGGTGGGATAATGGGAAAATAGATGTGCATTCGGGTGGGCACAGGGAAAAGAGGAGGGAAAAAAGTGAGAGAGGGTTCAGGGGGAGGGTTGGAATTGGAGTATTGGAGAAATTCAACGTAAAATTGGAGAATTCAATGTTCATACTATTTGGTTGTAAGATACCATTGAGGAATATGGGGTGCTGTTCCTCCAATTTGTGTGCGGTCTCACTCTGGCAGTGGAGGAGGCCCAGGACAGAAGGGTCAGTGTGGCTCTGTTTTCCTGTTACACAAAACGACTGTAATAACTAAAGAGTCAAATTGTTCCATGACTTAATGATTTACCTGTAAGACTTCTGCCTCTGCTCCAGCTCGCTGCGTCGATGCAGTTTAGCGATTTGAGTCTGGTCATCACGGGGTAATCTTGCTGCAAGAAGGAAGCACAGTTACAGGTGTGACTATCGGTGTAGAATGTGCACTTCACACCTTCGCCATGCCTGCGCAACGACCCTCACACGCAATGGGGAAGGGACAGGAAGGGTTGGACACAGAGTGAGGCTGCTTTGTTGCAGTCCCAAGATAGGATGTGTCATGGTTAGATATTTAGTTAACTTCCCTGCCCACTGTTCCATCACACACTCCCAATATTGGCAGGGGAGTGTGGTGTCAGGGATGCCCATGTCAACTCTTTATTTAAGAAGGAACTGCAGATGCTGGAAAACCAAAGGTAGACAAAAATGCTGGAGAATCTCAGCGGGTGCAGCAGCATCTATGGAGCGAAGGAAATAGGCAACGTTTCAGGCAAAACCCTTCTTCAGTCTGAAGAAGGGTTTCGGGCCGAAACATTGCCTGTTTCCTTCGCTCCATAGATGCTGCTGCACCCGCTGAGTTTCTCCAGCATTTTTGTCTACCTCCCATGTCAACTCTATTCCATCTCTCTGGAGCCATTTTGGTGTGTCTTTGCAAAGGTGGTTGGGAGGTTTGGCTATGCAAGGGCCAGACAGGGTAGTCATGGTAGTCACAAAATGCTGGAGTAACTCAGCGGGACAGGCAGCATCTCTGGAGAGAAGGAGTGGGTGACGTTTCTGGGTGAGACCCTTCTTCAGATTGAGTCAGGGGAGAGGGAGATACAGAGATAAGGAAGTGTAAGGTGTGAAAACTAGATAAAGTGGATGAAAAATGTAGAATTGATCATTGTTAGCTAGGAGAAGGTAACGACAAGGCAAACAGAGATAAAATGTAAACAAGGAGTCAGACTGGTCGGAGAACTGGGAAGGGGGAGGAATGGAGAGAGAGGGAAAGCAAGGGTTACTTGAAGTTAGAGAAGTCAATATTTATGCCGCTGGGGTGTAAGCTGCTCAAGCGAGATATGAGGTGCAGTTCCTCCAATTTGCGCTGGGCCTCACTCTGACAATGGAGGAGGCCAAGGACAGAAAGTCAGTGTGGGAATGGGACGGGGAGTTAAAGTGTTTATCAACCGGGAGATCAGGTTGGTTCAGGACGTGTTCAGTGAAACGATGGCCGGGCCTGCGCTGGGCCTCGCCGATATACAATCCACACATGGAACAGCGTCATGGTAGTCATTCTCTCAGCTTTGGCCGATGAAGAGGTCCTCTTGGTGATGTCTCATCGACAGTGCATGAGTACTAGAAGGCCTCTCCTGCTCTGCCCTCATGACGAATGAACTGGGAGAATTGTTCTGGGTCCCTGGTTGGTCTGTGGTGGGTGGATTCCCTGCTGGAGGGGATGTGACCATTTATATGGAGCACTAAGAGCACTTCCTCTTTCTAGGAATCTAACCAAGCTCCACCTCGAACCCTTGACGGTCATGACCAGAAACGTCGCCTATCCATGTCCTCCAGAGATTCTGCCTGACCCACTGAATTACCCCAGCACTTTGTGTCCTTTTTTTTGTAAACAAACATCTGCAGTTCCTTGTTTCTCCACCCAAGAAGCCTGGTCAACAACCTGGGCAGACTTGGAGGGGAAAGTAGTAGTTCTGGAAGGCCTCATGCTTTCCTGCCAGGGCTGACACTGGTTGTTCACCAGCAGCTGATCCCCATGCCTGGTGCCTACTCTTGTCATAATCTCATTGCGTCATACAGCATGGAAACAGGCCCTTGGGCCCAACGCCCACCCCGACCAACATGCCCCATCTGCACTAGTCCCAACTGCCTGCATTTGGCCCATATCCGTCCAAACCTGTCCTATCCATGTGCCTCAGCAGCACAGGCAGCATCCCTGGAGAGAGGGAATGGGTGACATTTCAGGACGAGACCCTTCTTCAGGGGTCTGATGAAGGGTCTCGACCAAAAACGTTACCCATTCCTCCTCTCCAGAGATATTGCCTGTCCTGCTGAGTTACTCTAGCATTTTGTGTCTATCTTCGGATTAAACCAGCACCTACACTGTCCATGTACTTTTAAAATGTTATTGTAGTGCTTGCCTCAACTATCCTGACACCTCAGGTTTCTATTGAACATTTGCCCCCCCCCCTCACCTTAAACCTAGGTCCTCTTGTTCTTGATTCCCCTACCCAGGGTAAAAGACTGTGTATTCACCCTGTCTATTCCCCTCATGATCTTGTACACCTCTATAGGATCTCCACTCATCCTCCTGCGCTCCAAGGAGCCCCATACTGGCCAGTATTGAGAAGCAACTCATTGATTTATTCTGGGGTGAGTAAAAACCAGGTCTCTATCGCAGTCTCCCGACTAATGCAGGTGATCAGTTACCAGTGGGGCCTGTACCCTGGTCTGGGGCCCTGGTTGGTGGTCTGAATGTGGACCTGGGCAAGGGGGCCATCACAGGCTGAGGCAGAGGCCCCAGGCTTCGTCTGACCCAACGAGGGTCGGGTTGTGCAGGGGGCAAGATCTCCCTATCGGTTTGCTTCAGGGCTTGGCCAAGTTGGCCATTCAGGGATCCAGGCAGCGGGCAGTCAAGAGTCCTGCCCCATTTGACTGCCAGGCTCTCTTCGCGGTCTATGTCCATGCCCGCATGTGCCTGGAGAGGGAGCACATGATGTACACGGGGAGAGAACGCTAAGCAGATGCCACGGTGTACAGTGATAGAGTTTCTGCTACAGAAGGCAGAGATGGATAGATTCTTGCTTAGCACAGGTGTCAGGGGTTATGGGGAGGAGGGAGCCAAATGTGGATAGGAGAGAGAGATAGATCAGTCATGATTCAATAGCGGAGTAGACTTGATGGGCCGAATGACCTAATTTGGCTACTATTACTTATGACCTTATGACCCTTACAGTGCCAAAGGCCCGGGTTCGATCCTGACTACGGGTGCTGTTTGTACGGAGTTTGCACGTTCTCCCCGTGACCCGCGTGGGTTTTCTCCGGGAACTACGGTTTCCTCCCACACTCCAAAGACGTTTAACTTTGTAGGCTAATGGGCTTTGGTAAAATTGTAATTGTCCCTAGTGTGTGTGGGATTGTGTTTGTGTATGGGTGTCGCTGGTCGGCACAGACTCGGTGGGCCGAAGGGCCTGTGTCCACGCTGTATCTCTAAACTAAACTAAGCTTATCGCTGCTGGGGCTCGAGTGCTTCGTGGATACGACTGACAATGCTGTGATATGATGGTCGATGTTTGCAAACTGCAGGAACAGCAGGTTTGATCAATGCAGTGTGTAGGAAGGAACTGCAGATGCTGGTTTGAACTGAAGATAGACACAAAATGCTGGAGTAACTCAGCAGGGATAGGCAGCTTCTCTGGATAGAAGGAATGGGTAACGTTTTGGGTCGAGACCCTTCTCAGTCTGAAGAAGTGTCTCAACCCGAGATGTCACACATTCCCTCTCTCCAGAGATGCCGCCTGTCCCGCTGAGTTATTCCAGCATTTTGTGTCTATCTTGATCAATGCAGTACTTTGAAAACTGTGAATTTGTAATAAAAGTTAAGGAAAAAAAGGGGTGACAGGGGAAGGGGTTGGCGAGGAACAAAGATCCCTCTCTCTGCATCATCTGATTCAACTCTTCCAGGGTCAGTGGAAGCAAAGTGTATCGCCCAAGTTCTGGGAGTGCTGTGGCATGCTGCGTTCTCACATCATACACCTCCCAACGTATCCGGTGTGAAACCCACTACCCATTTCCATGTTTCTGGTCCACCAGATCTAAACTGAAAGCGCCCGACTCATGGCATGTGGTTTCTGTGAGCAGTGACACGAAGTTCATCACTGATCTGGATCTGTTCCACTGAGCCACACACTTCTCAGCACAAGAGGCAGAAATGCGTGTAGCTGCAAACATCTACATTTCTGACGCTCTCCAATCTGATAAGGATAAGCTAGCAGAAAATGAGTAAAGGTGCGAAGATTAAGAAAGAGCAACAAGATGCTTCTTAAGAGCAACCAGACAACGTTTTGGGTTAGTGTGGTGGTTTGTGACAGAGCAGAAATATGGTATGGTTCCCAGTGTGGAAGCCCCCTTTTATGTTTAGTTTTGAGATACAGCGTTGAAACAGGCCTTTCAGCCCAGCGAGTTCGCACCGGCCAGCGATCACCTGTACATCAGTTCTATACTACACGAGGGACGATTTACAAAGCATATCAACCCGCAAACTTGTACGTCTTTGGAGTGTTGGGAGGAAACCAGAGCACCCTGAGCAAACCCACAAGGTCACAGGGAGAATGTACAAACTCCGTACAGACGGCACCCGTAGTCGAAATTGAACCCGGTTCTCTGGCGCTATAACGCAGCAACTCTACCGCTGCGCCACTGTGCCTCCCCTCTCCCTCCTTCAACAGCATTAACCTCTCCTGGAGCTGTGCGGCGGGTGTTGTTCGATCTGGAGTTGAATGATATCGAGAGTAGATATCTCCTAATACCTCCTGCTCCCACTGTGCCCCCACACTACATAACGTGCAAACTCCACACAGACAAAAGTCAAGGTCACGACTGAACTCGGGGTCTCAGGCACTGTGAAGTAGGTAGGGGCTCTACCAGATGTGCCACCAGGGTGCAACAGAAATTTATAAGGGCTGGTTCGGGATCGGGGGACTTTAATACTGGGGGCTATCTACCGTACCAGAATGTACAACAGTATAGCAAAGGAATAGGTCCTTCAGCCCACAATGTCTGTGCTCAACATGATGACAAAGCCAATCTTATCTGCCCGCACATTATCCATATCTGTCCATTTCTCACATCCTAGTGCCTATCCAAAAGTCTCCAAATGCTACTATCATTTCTGCCTCCACCACCACCACCACCACCCCAGCCTGCATTACGGATACTCACCACTTTCTGTGTAAATTACTTTCCCCACGCATCTTTTCAACGTTTCCTCTCCCACATTCATCTATGCCCTCTTGTATTTGATTTTTCCATCCGGCGAAATAGGTTCTGACTGTCTACCCCATCTATGCTTCTCATCATTTTACAACAGGTCTCCCCGCAACCTCTGGTATTCCAAAGAAAACAATTGGAGGCCAATTCACTGGATGTTTTCAAGAGAGAGTTAGATATAGCTCTGAGGGCTAACAGAATCCAGGGATATGGGGGGAAAAGCAGGAACGGGATACTGATTTTGGATGATCAGCCATGAATGGCGGAGCTGGCTCAAAGGGCCTAATCCTGTACCTATTTTCTATGTCTCTATGTTTCTAATCCAACCCAGTAGTTAATATTCCCTAATCCAGGCATCATTCTGATAAATGTCCTCTGTATGCAGCATGGAAACCTTTGTGTTTCGTCCCCTTTTCTTGTACCTCACTGAACACCAACATTAAACATTTCTCATTGCTTTTACATCTTACCCTCTGAGTTGGTTTAGTTTAGAGATATCAGATATCTCTAGATATAGCAGATATATCTGAGGCCACTGTAGGAAATTGCGGGAGCCCTGGTTGAAATTTATGAGTCATCATTAAATACAGGAGAGGTGCCGGAAGACTGGAGGGTGGCAAATGTTGTGCCTCTGTTCAAGAAGGGCTGCTGGGAAAAGGCTGGTAACTATAGGCCAGTCATCTGTCGTTGCAAAGTTACTAGAGAGTTTTTTGAAGATGTGACCAAAAAGGTTGACGAGGGCAGAGCTGTAGATGCTGTTTACATGGGTTTTTGCAAAGCATTCAACAAGGTTACGCATGGTGGGCTGCTCTGGAAGGTTAGATCGCAAGGAATCCTGGAGACAAAGCTGAATTGATTGAAAATTGGCTCCATGAAAGGTAGTTGAGGGTGATGGTGGAAGGTTGCTTCTCGGACCGGAGACCTGTGACTAGTGGTGTGTCTCAAGGGTTCAATGCTGGGCCCATTACTGTTTGACATCTATATCAATGATTTGGGTGAGAATGTACATGGCAAGATTAGCAAGTTTGCAAATGATACAAAAGTGAGTGGTATTATGGATAGTGATGGTAGTTGTGAAAAGTGGCAGCAGGATCTTGATCGATTGGCCAGGTTGCCTCGGGAATAGTTGATGGAATTTAATACAGAGAAATGTGAGGTGTTGCATTTTGGGAAGTCAAACATGGGCAGGACCTACACAATGGTAGAGCTGTGTGGAGTGTTGTAGAGCAGAGGGATCAAGGACATGGTACGTTGAAGGTAAAGTCACAGGTCGATACGGTGATCAAAATGGCTTTTGGCACATTGGCCTTCATCAGTCAGAGTCTTGAGTATAAAAGTTGGGAGGTCATGTTGTATAAGATGTTAGTCACATTTGTTCCCCTTCACTCTGCAGGAACCATTTGAGAATCAGCAGGACTTTATACAATGTTAACCAGAGCACCAGAATCTCTAAAGCTTGCCGCTTCAAAACTGTGGCTTGTACACCAAGGGTTTCTTAGAACGTATCAGCTTTCACTCTCATCCACTTCCCCAATACTATTTTTTGACACCGACATCTCCTTCAGTTCCTCATTCTCTAGAATCATTGGTCTGTGGTATTTCTGACAATTCTTTTGTGTTTTGTGAAGCTGGACACGACATAGATGTTTAATTCTTCTGCCATATCCTTATTTCCAATTACAAATTCTCCTTACACTGCCTGCCTGTGTGTGTGGGCCCAATATTAGTCCTTTTTGATTAACAGACACAGCATAGAAACAGGCTTTTTTGGCCCACTGAGTCAACACCGACCATCGATCACCCGTTCACACTAGTTTGACTATCTAACTTTCTCATCCACTCCCTGCACACTAGGGGCATTTACAGAGGACAATTAGCCTACAAACCCGCACGTCTGTGGGATATGGGAGGAAACCAGAACACCGGAGGAAACCCACGCCGTCTCAGGGAGAACGTGCAAACTCCACATGGACAGCATCCCAGATCAGAATCGAACCTGGGTCTCTGGTGCAGTGAGGCCTCCTGTTCTACTGTTGTGCCTCCCCTGGTTCTATATCCGTGGACGTTCTTCATTCGTCTGTTTAAGTTTAAGAATAAGGAGTTAAGTGGCTTTTTCACGGGGTGACTTGACGCAAGAGTGAACCAGAGTTTAACATCGTGGGAACCTCGTGCGATAACAGTACGGCATTCGTGGACCACCGTGGACCACCGTGGTGCTAACGGCAGGTAATCGTGTAACTTGGTCACTCGGGAGAAAATTCAAGAAAGTTTGAATTTCTCCAAGAGTGACTTGTACACTTGTGGGTAAGCATTGCAACATTGTATGAACATAGTGGCCAGTGCGATATCCGTGCGGTATCCGTAATAACTCTTGCGGGTACCGTGGGAACTCCTGCGAACGGTGAGTAACTGAGTAGTTTGATTGTCATTGCTTGTTTTACCTCATTGTTAAATAAATATATTTTTTACTATCAGATTGATGTCTGCAATTCCTCATTAACACATCACTACAAGATGAATGTCTCTAATGTTATAATCCCTCTCATGCTGAAACACAAAATAGTTGAAGGGAGGTGAAATAATCACATTTTCATTCTTTTTCATTTTTGAGTGTTCAGGTACCTCACTTGCTGAGCTATTTTACTCCAGCAGTTTGTGTCTCTTTTTGTCTAAAGCAGTTTCTAAGACTATAGGAACTCCGCGGGCCAGGCAGCATCTACGGAGGGAAATGGACAGGCGACCCTTTCTTCAGGCTGCCTTATCTCTGGATGCTTTCAAGAGAGAGCTAGATAGGGCTCTTAAAAATAGTGGAGTCAGGGGATATGGGCAGAAGGCAGGAACGGGGTACTGATTGGGGATGATCAGCCATGATCACATTGAATGGCTCGAAGGGCCGAATGGCCTACTCCTGCACCTATTGTCTATTGTCTATTATTTCTCATCAGGCTGCTCCACCTTCTTCCATACAGTCCTTCGTTGTTGAATCACACCTTCATGGAATACTCAGCGGCCTCCGGTAATTTTATAAGCCTCTTCTTTTGATGTAATATTATTTTAATTTCTCCTGTCAGCCACAATTTGTGCATTTTGTCATTAAACTTTCAGCATGCTTTTTTAATCAACCACATCCATCTCTCCCTTCACAGCCTCACAGTTTCCTTTAAAGAAATGTAACACTAGTTATAAGTAAATTTCATCATATTTAATCTCAAAATGCTATTCTTATCTATTGACCACTTCTTGCTGTACAAACAAGATCTAAAGAGTCTGAAGAAGGACCCTGACTCAAAAAGCCACCTACCCATGTCCGCCAGAGATACTGCCTGTTCCGCAGAGCTATTTCAGCACTTTGGGACTTTTTTTTCTAATAATACACACACATCTAATGCCAATGTCCTGTATCACAACCACAATTTGGTGGTTACCTCAACGTGTTGCTGCATTAACTTCCACCCAAACTGATTCCAATTCTCCTTCATAATCTGCCGAGCCAAGATCATTTCTCACCATTGCTCGGATCTCCTCACAAATTCTTTAATCCATCCAACCAATGGTCTCACGAATTTCATGGTCCCCTTTCATGGTTCGAATTGCCCGCTTGCTTTATATTCCCTGAAGACCCTGCTTGAAGTGATCTCCCTAACCTCACATATGCTTCCTTTTTATTTTTCATCAATAGTATAACCTTTCTCGTCATTCCCCGACCTTGCCGTTTGTTATCCTGCTTCCTTACTGGAACGTGCTGGTCCTGAATTCTGATCAGCTGGTCTTTAAATGACCCCCTCATGGAATAATGAAACAGTGGCACAGCTAGACAAACCGCTACCTCACAGCACCAGGGACCCGGGTTCGATCCTGACCTGGGGCACTGTATGCTTGTGGAGTTTGCATGTTCTCCCTGTGACCACGGGGATATTCTCCAGGTGCTCCGGTTTCCTTCCACATCCCAAAGATTTGTAGTTTTGTGGGTTAATTGGCTTCTGAAAAATTGCCCCCAGTGTGCAGGGAGTGAATGAGAAAGTGGAATAAAATAGAACTAGTGTGAATGGGTGATTGATTGTTGGTGTGGACTTGATGGGCTGAAGCCCTGTTGCCATTTTGTATCTTTCAATGATTCATATATCTGATGTGGGCTTAACCAAAAACAACTGCTCCCAGTTTACTCTCCTCGGCTCATGTGAAATAATTTTGTAATCTGCTTTATCCCAAATTAGCACTCACCCTCAAGGTCAAGACTTATCTTTCATCATAACTACTTAAATGTATGGAGTTGTGATCACTATTCTCAGAATGCTGGCCAAGCTTCTTTCCCTCTGCAGACTCCAGTATGGTCCCTCCTCAAGTTGGACGATCACAATACTTTTGTTTAGTTTAGTTTAGTTTAGAGATACAGCGCAGAAACAGGCCCTCTGGCCCACCGGGTCCACGTTGACCAGCGATCCTCACACATTAACACTATCCTACACACAATAGGGACAATTTTTACATTTTACCAAGCCAATTAACCTACAAATCTGTACATCGTTGGAGTGTGGGAGGAAACCGAAGATCTCGGAGAAAACTCACGCAGGTCACGGGGAGAACGTACAAACTCTGTACAGACAGCAACCATAGTCGGGATTGAACCCTGGTCTTTGGCGCTGCAAGCCATGTAAGGCGGCACGGTGGCACAGCGGTAGAGTTGCTGCCTTACAGCGAATGCAGCGCCGGAAATCAGGGTTTGATTCCGACTATGGGTGCTGTCTACGGAGTTTGTATGCTCTCCCTGTGACCACGTGGATTTTCTCCGGGTATTCTAGTTTCCTCCCACACTCCAAAGACGTGCAGGTTTGTAAGTTAATTAGTTTCGGTATAAATTGTAAATTGTCCGTAATGTGTCGGATAATGTTAGTGTATGGGTGATCGCTGGTCGGTGCAGAATCGGTAGGCAGAAGGGCCTGTTTCCGCACTGTATCTCTAAAGTCTAAAAGTCTAAAGTGTGCAGATTAATTTCAGCCATCATTCCTTCCTGTCAGGCACAACATTGATCAGGGAGGGTAACTCAATCGCAGCTCATGAAAGAAATGAGGGAAAGTATTGGGCCAAAGTCGGAGAATATAAGAAGGCAAGTATGGCCGTAACCCGGCTAGACCTAGCGTAGACTCGGCAAATGCTTAGCTGAAAACTTATGCTCGGTCTACCAAGGCCTGCAAGATCTCCTCATTGCGAACCATTTTAACTCCTCTTCCCATTCCCACACCGTTCTGTCTATCCTGGACCTCCTCCATTGTCAGAGTGAGGTCATATGCAAACTGGAGGAACAGCACCTGGGTAACCTACAACCCCCTCCCCTCTCTCCCCCAGTCTAGAATTCAGCATAGGACGATGAAAGGACAATGCCTATGATGAGGTGCCACACGTTAGGCTGCTTAGGAAAAAGAGAGCCCACAGTATCAAAGGGCAGATACTAGCATGGATACCAGGTTGACTGGATGGCAGAAGACAAAGAGTGGCAATGATGTGGGCTTTTTCTGGTTGGCTACCAGTGACTAGTGGAGTTCCGCAAGGGTCGGTGCTGGGGCTGCTACTCTTCACGTTGTATATAAATGATTTGGAAGAAGGGATTGAAGGCTTTGTGGCTATGTTTGCAGATGATACGAACATAGGTGGAGGGGCAGGTAGTGTAGAGAAAGCAGGGACTCTACAGAAGGACTTGGACAGGTTGGGAGAGTGGGCAGTGAAGTGGCAGATGGAATATAGTGTAGCAAAGTGTGGAGACATGCATTTTGGTTGTAGGAATAAAGATGTAGACTATTTTCTAAATGGGGAGAGAATCCAGAAATCAGAGATGCAAAGGGACTTGGGAGTGCTGGTGCAGGATTCCCAAAAGGTTAATCTGCAAGTCGAATCAGTAGTAAAGAAAGCAAACTCAATGCTAGCATTTATTTCACGAGGGCTTGTATACAAAAACAGGGTTGTAATGTTGAGGCTCAATAAGGTGCTGGTAAGACTGCATTTGGAATATTGTGAGCAATTTTGGGCACCATATCGGAGGAAGGATGTGCTGGCTCTGGAGAGGGTGCAGAGGAGGTTTACAAGAATGATCCCAGGAATGAGTGGGTTAACATATGATGAGCGTTTGTCGGCACTGGGCCTGTACTCGCTGGAGTTTAGAATAATGATGAGGGGCCTAATTGAAGCATACAGAATAGTGAAAGGCTTGGATAGAGTGGATGTGGAGAGGATGTTTCCACTAGTGGGAGAGTCTAGGACTAGCGATCATAGTCTCGGATTTAGACGTTCTTTTAGGAAGAAGATAGGGCGAAATGTCTTAAGACAGAGGGTGGTGAATCTGTGGAATTCTTTGCCACAGAGGGCTGTAGAGGCCAAGTCACTGGATATTTTTAAGGCAGAGATAGATAGATTCTTGATTAGTACAGGTGTCAGAGGTGCCAGACCACACCTGGAGTATTGTGTGCAGTTTTGGTCCCCTAATTTGAGGAAGGACATTCTTGCTATTGAGGGAGTACAGCGTAGGTTTACAAGGTTAAATGGATGGCGGGACTGTCATATGCTGAGAGAATGGAGCGGCTGGGCTTGTACACTCTGGAGTTTAGAAGGATGAGAGGATATCTTATTGAAACATATAAGATTGTTAAGGGTTTGGACACGCTAGAGGCAGGAAACATGTTCCCGATGTTGGGGAAGTCCAGAACCAGGGGCCACAGTTTAAGAATAAGGAGTAAGCCATTTAGAACAGAGACGAGGAAACACTTTTTCTCACAGAGAGTGGTGAGTCGGTGGAATTCTCTGCCTCAGAGGGCTGTGGAGGCCGGTTCTCTGGATACTTTCAAGAGAGAGCTAGATAGGGCTCTTGAAGATAGCGGAGTCAGGGGATATGGGGAGAAGGCAGGAACAGGGTACTGGTTGGGGATGATCAGCCATGATCACATTGAATGGTGGTGCTGGCTCGAAGTCCGAATGGCCTACTCCTGCACCTATTGTCTATTGTCAATTGTAATGGGGAGAAGGCTGGTGAATGGGGTTAGGAGGGAGAGATTTATCAGCCATGATTGAATGGTGGAGTAGACTTGATGGCCTAATTCTACTATTCCTTATGACATTATGAAAGGACTGATGATGAAGGAGAGCATGGAGAATGGTAGCTAGCCAGTAAAGAACACAACTCGCTCCTAGCTTATAAAAACTTCTGGAAATAGGTGAAGAGAGAATCAGACTCACGAAAAACAAACGTAGGTTCCTTATGGTCAGGATTGGGAGAATATATGTTGTGGAACAATGAAATAATTTTTTGAATCTGTCTTCACGAAAGAGGAACCGTACAGAAATGTAGAAGAACAGGATGTGGTGAGAGGGAGGAATTAAATTAAATTATATTACTAGGGAAATGGTGTTAGTGACATTGAAAAACAATCTGATAAATTCCCAGGTTTAGTTTTATTTTAATTTTTAGAGATATAGCATGAAAACAGAGCCCTCGGCCCACTGAGTGCATGTTAACCATCACCTGTTCACACTAGTTCTGTTATCCCACTTCCATACTGTACACTCCTTACACACCAGGGACAATATTAGTGAGGCCAATTAACCTACAAAACAGCACGTCTTTGGGATGAGGGACGAAAGCAGAGCACTCGGAGAAAACCCATGCGGTCACAAGGAGAACGTGCAAACTCCACACAGACAACACCTGAGGTCAGGATCAAGCCCGGTTCTCTGGCGCTGTGAGGCAGTGGCTCGACCCCTGTGCCACTATGCCCACCCTTCCAGAGTCTTTATATCAGAGTTTGGAAGAAAGTATTGGCTGGTCATTTTTATTGTTTGAAGCCATTCCTATGGATCAGTCGCTATTGTCACCCTACTGTTTAACAAAGGAGTCAGAGATATAAGGGAATTATGGACCATCGGCCTGACATTAGCCGTGGAAAAATGCTGGAGGCCATGACAATGTCCAAGGTCAAGGGGTCAGAGATCAACAGTACCTCAGGTCAGGCGGTCAATATTGTCAGCACCACAAGTCAGGGGGTCAGAGATCGATAGCGCATCAGGTCAGGGGTCACAGGCTGACAGTGCCCCGGGTCAGGAGGTCACAGGTTGACAGGGCCCCAGTAAAGTGGATGCAAAACTTCCATCAAAGCGATACAGATGGGTGAAGTGAATGGGCAAATGTTTGGTGGCCATCTCATACATCAGTGTAGATATACAGAATGGTAACAGGCCCATTGACTCAACTCAAGTGACCTCACTGAGGCAACGCTACAATGCGGATAATCTGAGGAGATCACTTAAGTTGGAAGCATTGATAAACAGAATCTTAAGTAAATGCAGGGAAACAATAGAAAGCTGGGAAACAAGAGCCCTGAGCGTGCTTGTATATGGAAGGTAGGAAGTTAGCATCCGATACAGCAGATAGGTCAAGAACTAAATGCAATGCTGGCCTTTAATGCAGAAGAAATGGAGTATAAAGTAATCATGTTACATGTGTGCACTTCACCTGATGTAAAACATGCAATGTTGATGTCTTTATTTAAGAGATGCTACACTTGCCCTAAAGACAGTGTGGGGAAGGTTCATTCGGTTGCTTTCTAGGATGGAAGGGTTTACAGTTCAGAGACATCGAGCAGGCTGCTCTATGTCTACTGATGTCAGAAGAATGAGTGGTGATCTTATGAAAACACAAACTATTTTGGGGAAGATTGAGAAGGTGGATGCTGAAAGGATACTTCCCCGGGTGGGCTATTAAATCATCGGCTTACAGCATGGTAACAGGCCCTTCAGCCCAACTCATCCATACTGACCAAGTTTCATTTGCCTGCACGTGGCCCATCTCCCTCCAAAGCTTTCCTGTCCATGTATCTATCTTAATGCCTTTGAAACATTTTAATTGTACCCACCTCAATCATTTCCTCTGGCATCATACCCACCATCCTCAGTATGAAAAATTTGCCCCTCAAATTCCTTTTAAATCTTTCCCCTTTCTCCTTTAATCTATGCCCTCTAGTTTTGGACTTCCATTTCCCTGGGAAAAAACTGTAGCTATTCAACTTATTGCCCCTCACGTCTGAAGAAGGGTCTCGACCCAAAACGTCACCCATTCCTTCTCTCCAGAGATGCTGCCTGACCCGCTGAGTTACTCCAGCTTTTCATGTCTATCTACACTTTTATATACCTCTATAAAGTCACTCTCAGTCTCCTAGGCTTCAGGGAGAAATGTTCTTGTCTACCCAGCCTCTCCTTATAACTCAAACTTTAACACTGAATATTTTCTGCACCCTTTCCAGCTTAATGACATCCTTCCCTTAGCAGAACTACACACAAAACTACACACAACTGTGGACTCAACAATATATTATAAGGCTGCAACATGATGTCCCAACTCTTGGACTGAATATCCTGACGAATGAAGGCAAGATTGGCAAACACCTTCTTCACCAGCCTGCCCACTAGTGTGGCCGTTTTCATGAAACTGTGTACCTATACCCCTCAGCCTCTCTGTTCTTCAATGCTCTCCAGAACCCGGCCATTTTACTGCGCAAGTCCTGTCTGAGTTGAACTTAATAAAATATAATTCCTTGGCCCATTTTCCCAGTTGTTCTAGATCCTAATGTAATCTTCAATAGCTTTCTTTAATTTGCATTATACCACCAATTTTGGCATCATCTGCCAACTTACTAACCCTACCAACTGAATTCACATCCAAATGGTTAATATAGATGACCATGTTAATGGACCCAGGGCATCTGGAACAGTTTCAGAATAAACAGTTGCGCATTTGAAAGCATGCACCACCAAACTCAGGAACAGCTTCTTCCCTCAGTTACCAGGCTCCCAATACAAGTTCTTCCATAAGCCAGGGCACTGTCCGATTCTCCTCTACCTCATTGCGGACATTGGATTTTGTCTCTGGAACTGTTGTGCTACAATGCTGAGAACTATATTCTGCTCTCTCTCTATCTTTCTATGCGCTTTATCTATTGCACTTAATGTTGGCTTGGTTGTATTTCACATATTTGAAGTTTTGCTGAGCGAGAGTCATTGAATGTACTGAAGGTTGAGAGATGCAGGTTTTGGTTGAAAGGAAAATAAAAGGTTTGGGGAACAGACAGAAGTGAGATGTTGGAGCAAAGATCAGATCTGCCGTCTTGTTTTATGGCAGAGCAGAATCATGGGGCTGAATGGCCTACATATTGGTTACATTGCGAGCGCTAAGGTTTGGTGCTAACCTTTCCCATCCCGTAACTCGATCTCCTTGTCGTCAGCAATCCACCGGTAACAGGGGAACTCCTTGTATTCACCCTGGGGGGTTTTGATGGTGATATATCTACAGTACCAGTCATCATGCACCCAGTACTTGCGCTTCTCGATCTTCACCAACAGGATCTCCCCAATATCATTCGACACGGTCATGGCGTAGGAATCCACCTGTGAGAGGCAGAGAATATAGTTAGTGGCAGCAAGCAGTGAGGAGGATGAGAAGCAGGAACATTACACCAGTCTTAGTGAAGGGAAACTTCCATATTTTCCTTCAACCATGAAAATACATTTTGCCTGCACTTAGACTGAATTAAGGTGAGAACATGTGGAGATAGAAACTTTGA
Organism: Amblyraja radiata; assembly: GCF_010909765.2. NCBI lineage: Eukaryota > Metazoa > Chordata > Chondrichthyes > Rajiformes > Rajidae > Amblyraja > Amblyraja radiata. Next base: position 17,923,851 of record NC_045992.1, on the reverse strand, counting down.
ACCATGGTTCCCTGCATCTGCAGTTAGAGTTACAGGTTAGAAACAAAGAACTGCAGATGCTGGTTTACAAAAAAAGACACAAAGTGCTGAAGTAACTCAGTGGGTCAAGCAGCATCTCTGGAGAACATAGATATTCTCATACATATTAGTATTACGTATTAGTTCGAAGGAGAGGTTGGACCAAGTTGTAATGTTTTTTTCTGGAACTCTGGAGGTTGTGGGGAGACCTGATAGAAGTATATAAAATTATGAGGCCTAGAAAGGGTAGACAGTCAGAGGCTTTTTTCCAGAATTTGGAATTGTCTGAGACTAGGGCGCATAGCTTTAAGGTGAGAGGCGCAAAGTTTAAAGTAGATGTGTAGGGCAAGTTATTTTTTACACAGAGGGTGATGAAGGCCTGCAACGTACCACCAGGGTTGGTGGAGGGAGATACAACAGTGGCATTTAAGAGGTTTTAGAAAGGTACCTGGATATGGAGGGAAATGGGCCCTGTGCAGACAGAGGAGATAAGTTTATCTTGGCATCATGTTCAGCCCCAACATTGTGAGCCTAAGGGCCTGTCCCAGTGCTGTACTGTTCTCTGTTCTATGTCATTGTTCATCAGATGTTTCTCTTCATGGTCAAATCCTCAGAGTGAATTCTGTCTGTGATGAGTGATGTTCCCTCCAGCCCCTCCTTGACTCCCAGCTCACTTTGCTTTGACTATCTGCAGCAACTAATGGTCTCACATCCTTAACGATAAAAGGGAGCTTCTCCTGTGTTGGAAGCAGAGCTAAATTTGTTCACACAATTCCAAACGTAGGTGCTGTTGAAATAGGCTGCCCCCAGATGAAGCCCTGTGCATGTGTGTCTAGGCTTCTGGCAGGATCTTTGCTCTCATTGTTACTGGCATCCAACTCCCCATCACCAGAGAACAGCATTGGGGGTCAGGGCTGAGGTCAGGATCAGGGTCAAGGTAGGATGGATAAGGGAGAGCCAGTGGATGTAATGTATCTGGATTTGCAAAAAGCCTTTAACAAGGTCCCACACAAGAGATTAGTGTACAAAATTTGAGCATATGGTATTGGGGATAGGGTATAGACATGGGTAGAGAACTGGTTGGCAGACAGGAAGCAAAGCGTTGGAATTAACGAGTCCCTTTCAAAATGGCAGGCAGTGACTATTGGGGTGCCGCAAGGTTCAGTGCTGGGACTCCAGTTGTTTACAATATATATTAACAATTTGGCAGAGGAAATTAAATGTAACATCTCCAAGTTTGCGGATGACACAAAGCTGGGTGGCAGTGTGAGCTGCGAGGAGGATGCTGTGAGGCTGCAGGATGACTTGGATAGATTGGGAGAGTGGGCAGATGCATGGTAGATGCAGTATACTGTGGACAAATGTGAGGTTACACACTTTGATGGCAAGAACAGGAAGGCAGATTATTATCTGATGGTGTCAGATTAGGAAAAGGGGAGGTGCAACGAGGCCTATGTGTGCTTGTACATCAGTCACTGAAAGTATGCATGCAGTTACAGCTGGCAGTGAAGAAAGCAAATGGCATGCTGGCCTTCATTGCGAGAGGATTTGAGTTTAGGAGCAAGGAGGTCCTACGGCAGTTGCAGGGGTAGACAATTTAGGACTGAGATGAGGAAACACTTTTTCACCCAGAGAGTTGTGAATCTGTGGAATTCTCTGCCACAGAAGGCAGTGGAGGTCAATTCACTTGATGTGTTAATGAGAAAGTTAGATATAGCTCTTTGGGCTAATGGAATCAAGGGGATATGGGGAGAAAGCAAACAGGGTACTGATCCTGGATGATCAGCCATGATCACATTGAATGGTGGTGCTGGCTCAAAGGGCCAAATGGCCTATTCCTGCGCCTATTTTCTGTTTCTACTTAAGGATTGAGATCAGAACTGGGGCTAGGGGCTAGCACCAGTGCAACACCCGACCTCCCAGCTGAGGCTCATAGTTTGCTGCTTCTGCTATGACAGTGCCTGCTCCACGGGCTCCTCACTCAGGGAGACCAGGCCATTCAGTTCCACCATTTAGTTTTGTTTACTTTAGAGATACAGTGGGGAAACAGACCCTTTGGCCCACCAGGTCCATGCTGGTCACCCATCACCCGTTCATATTAGTTTTATATTATCCCATTTTCTCATCCACTCCCTACACACTAGGGGTTAATTAAAGAAGCCAATTAACCCACAAACTTGCACGTCTTCGGGATGTGGGAGGAAACCGGAGCACCCAGAGGAAACCCACGCAGCCACAGGGAGAACATGCTAACTCCACATAGACAGCACCCTGATCGAACTTGGGTCTCTGGCGCTGTGAGGCAGCAACTCGGCCGCTTTGTCACTGTGATTCTTGTCCACTCTGGTGAGACCACACTTGGAGTACTGTATGTAATTTTGTTTGCCCAGCTACAGGAAGGATATTATTATGTTGGAAATAGTGCAGAAGAGATTCACTAGGAAGAAGGGTCTTGACCCAAAACGTCACCTATTCCTTTTCTCCAGAGATGCTGTCTGGCCCGCTGAGTTACTCCATCTTTTTGTGTCTATCTTCACTAGGATGTTGCCTGGGCTCACAGGCTTGAGTTACAGGGAGAGGTTGGACAAGCTGTGACCTTTCGCTTTGGAACATTGGGGGTTGAAGGGTGACCTGATTGAGATGTACAAAATCAGGAGGGGCACGGATAAAGTGAATGCCCACAGTTGTTTTTCCCCAGGGTAGAGAATTCTAAAACTCGAGGGCATAAACTTAAGATGAGAGGAAGGAGATTTAAGATGGACCTCAGGGGCAACTTTTTCACTCAGAGGGCAGTTCACATCTGGAATGAGCGGCCAGAGGAAGCTATCGTAGTGGATACAATTACAACTTCTAATAAACATTTGGACAGATATATGGACAGGAAGGGTTTAGAGGGCAATAGGCCAATGCAGGCAAATGGGATTAGCCCAGGATGCCAAGGTGGGCCGATGGGCCCATTTTCATGCTGTATATCCATCTCTATGACCATACCATCACTATTACAGTACCCAACAAACGGTGGTGTGGAACAAATGTCTTGGATATAGGACTGGACCAATGTTTTCTGGAATTTCAATAGAATAGGGAATTTGCTCTGGGTTTCAAGGTGCACCTGGGTCCAGTTGACGGAAGTCCCTCTTAAAGTTTATAGCATTCTCTCTTCACGAATCATCATTGTCAACTGTGACTCTATGTTAATGAAGATATTGAAAGACTAAACAAAAACGCTGAAATTAAATGCTGTGGAGCAACTAACAAGTTTCAAGGGAGATAAAATGTCCAGAATCATAGAAGCATAGAAAATAGATGCAGGAGTAGGCCATTCGGCCTTTCAAGCCTGCACCGCCATTCAATATGATCATGGCTGATCATCCAACTCAGTATCCTGTACCTGCCTTCTCTCCATACCCCCTGACCCCTTTAGCCACAAGGGCCACATCTAACTCCCTCTTAAATACAGCCAATGAACTGGCCTCAACTACCTTCTGTGGCAGAGAGTTCCAGAGATTCACCACTCTCTGTGTGAAAACAGAGAGTGTGAAATCCAGTGATTCACACTTCTAATCATGATAAGATGGATGTTAGGGACCCCCAGATACAGCTGTGAGGATCCTCTAACATGGTTTTAAGGTGAAGGGGAAAAGATCTGAGGGGTAACTTTGTCACACAAAGGGTGATGGGTGCATGGAACGAGCTGCCGGAGGAGGTAGTTGAGGCAGGGACTATCCCAACGTTTAAGAAATAGTTAGATAGGTTCGTGGATAGAACAGGTTTAGATGGATATGGGCCAAACGCGGACAGATGGGACTAGTGTAGATGGGGCATGTTGGTTGGTGTGGGCAAGTTGAGCCGAAGGGCCTGTTTCCACACTGTTATGATTAGAGCCAGGATTTTTCCATAAATGCCATGTGCCTTTTCATGCCTTATTTGATGATTTCAGGAAGATAATGCCCTTTTCACGATCGAGTGCCTAAATCAGCCTTTTTTGCCGTTTTAACGTAACTTACAAGAAAATTTACACCACCGGGGCAAAACCTGGGTGTAAGTGGGTGTTAAGTGGTGATTGGAGAGAGGTGCGTGGGAAAGGGTCCAGTCTTTGCAAACTGGAGTCATGCTTTAAGTTGGTGTGAAGTGGTGATTGGGGAGGAGTAGGTGAAGGGTCCAGTCTTTTCAAACTGGAATCAAGCAGTGAGTAGGTGTGAAGTGTTGGTTGGGGTCACCAGGGTTAAGCTTCTGTTTATCGAAACTGCAGTTGAACTCGTTCAGGTCGTTGGTCAGCTGACGATTGTCCAAGGAGCGGGGGGTTTTCCTCTTGTAGCTTGTGATTTCTTGCAAACCCTTCCACAGGGAAGAAGAGTCATTTGCTGAGAACTTGTTCCTCAACTTCTCAGAGTACCTTTCCTTGGCAGCTCTGATTCCTCTTCTTAGCTTGTACTTGGCCTGCCTGTAGAGGTCTGCATCCCCGCTCCTGTAGGATCTACCCTTGCAAGCATCAAAAATGCCTTAAGTCAAGTCAACACCTTGTAAAATACTGAACGATTTGGTGAGAGTGTACTGGAGGGATATATTCTCTACAGACAACTGTGTACTGTTTTGCAATGCATGTGAGAAAACAGTGAATCATGAGAAAAAATATTTCATCTCCATGCATGCATAGACAGCTAAACACAAGTTGGTGGCAGAGAAACAGAAGGTAGGAAATACGCAAGCTTGGCTCCTCACAACATTTATTGCTGGCTCCAATTGCATATCTGAGTTTTCGAGTGATCTGTGCAATGCATTCATTGATGCTGGAATTCCACTATAGAATTTGGAGAGCAAATCTCTGAGGTTTTTTAGGGAAATACACAGAGGAACATATACCAAGCGAGTCATCATTACGGAAAAATTATGTTGACAGCAACTTCAACATTGTGGTGCAGAAAATTAGAGATGAAGTTGCATGCAACAAAATATGGATCCCAATAGACGAGATAACTGATGCTGTGGGGAGATTTGTTGCCAATGTGGTCATTGGTACACTGGAGGCAGGTCAACCATCAAAGGAGTATTTCTTGACATCTGAAGTATTGGAGAAGTCAAAGATCTGAACTATTGCTCAGTTGTTTACATCTTCACTTGCTGTACTTTGTACTTAAAGTTCCTGGCGATGTAGGTGAAGACATACAAGGAAAATGTGAGAGGGTGATTTTAGCTAACAAAGATCTTGAAGAAATACAAAACCTAGCTAAAGTTCTTAAAGGTAGTTGTAATGCACAAGATATCGACATGAATGTAGAGTTTGTAACTTGTTTCAGGTATGCATCAGTGATCCCAGCTGTGGTAGAAAGAGGTTTTTCACAACTATAGCATATTCTGTCTGACAGCATAGTTTAACACCAGATAATTTGAAAAAATGCTGGTAGTTATGTGCAATCAGGCAACTTTGGTCATTTAATGTAGTATACCTTTATAATTATCATTTTTAACCATATTCTGGTGGTGGAAATAAATGCCTTTTTATGCCTTTTTTGTAATTTTATTTTGCCTTTTTGCCTGCCTATTTCAGAGATTTTTAGCGCCTAAACATCCTGGTTCTAGTTATGACTGACTTCACCTACAACCCTTGGAAAATGTGGCATCACTGTTTAATCAAGGCAGCAGAAACACATTAGGAAATGATTCACTTCATTCAATAAGCTTGCAGTGGGTTACGAATTTGTTGCTCAGAAAATGACTGTACATTTCGAGAAATAAGACTTGATCAGATTTGCTAAGTTCAAATCAAGTCAAACAAGTCTAATTAAATATTTTGGGCTGGCATTGTAGACTTTATTTCAGTGAGTTTCCATGAATCTTCTCAAATGGAAATCCCAAAAGCATTCATCAAGGTTTTCATATTGCACTGTTAACAAGAAATGACACAATGGAACTGGGGACACTATTTTGTCATGGATAGGGCTAATGAGCGCATCCTTAAATTGTTCAGAAAATGATTATTTTCTGGCCCCTGTGGATCAGTACAGAAACACAGACTTGCTGTAACTCTTAACCTCATTCAGTTGTTCTGTTGTTACACTTTAGTGTTTTTACAGCATATCAGATTGCAACACAATCTTTGCCCCACTGGCTGTTTTGCATTGATATTTTATCTCATGTGGTATCTATCATTACCATGCATACTATTATCTCTGCACGCTTCATGCAAACAATAAACTCCATTGCACCCAGTGATATGGCAATGAACGGATCAGAAACTGAATGTATAGAGAGGTAGATATAGATGCATTCAAGCTCGTTGGCACAATTAATGGCTCAGGGTAAGAGCAGGAGGTTGTAAAATAGTGAATTAGTGAGTTTGATAAAGTGCAGAAGAGAGTTCAAGTCTGATCTATAGTTGAAACAGTCACCAGCTAAAAACTGAGATGGAGCAGAGAAATCTCGAGGAGCAAGGTGCAGGCATCACGGCTAGTGCACAAATATAATAGTAAGTAAAGAGGCTCAGGTTGGTGCCTTTCATTTTGAGAAGGCTGGAATGCCCAGGGTTATGTTACAACTGCAGAGAACTATGGTTGAATCAAAGCACGAGCCCCTCAGGGAAATGGAACCAAACCTGTTAGGTGTACTGCGGAGTGATAACCAGGACAAGAGAGTTGAATTACAAGCTAAGGTTCTCCAGGTGAGACTTGGAGTCCCTCAAGGTTTATAGATTAAGGAATATTTTTTATTATCTGGTGTCAGATTAGAGTTGTAGACCTACACAGCACCGGAACTGGCTCTTCAGCCCAACTTACTCATGCTGACCAAGTTGCCTAACTGAGCTTGTCCCACTTGCCTATGCCTGGCCTATGTCCGTCTGGCTCGATCGTATCCATGGACCTGTCCAAGAGTCTTTTAAGTGTCATAATTGTACCTGCCTCTACAACTTTTTCTGGTAGCTCATTCCCGATACCCACCACCCACAGTGTGTAACAGCTAGCCCTCACCTCCCTTTTAAATCTTTCATCGTTCATCTTAAATCTATGGTCTTTCAATTTAATGGCATCCTTCCTGTGGCAGGGTGACCAGAACTGTACACAACACTCCAAATGTGGCCTCACCTTTGTCCCAACTCCTTTACTCAATACCCTGAACCAGTGGACAAAATCTTTAAGGTGAGGGGGGAAAGATTTACGAGGAACCTGAGGGTCAGATTTTTTTACCCAAAGGATGGTAATTACATGGAATGAGCTGCCGGAGGAGGTAGTTGTGGCAGATACTATCATAACGTTTAAGAAACATTTGGGCAGGTACATGGATAGGATAGGTTTAAAAGGATAGGGGCCAAATGCAAGCAGGTGGGACAAGTTGGTTGTTGTGGGCAAGTAGGGCAGAAGGACCTGTTTCCATGCTGTATGACTCTATGACCATGACCAATGAAGACCTGCATGCCAAACACCTTCTTCACCACCCTGTCTACCTTTCAAGGACCAATGTAGCCACACCCCTTGGTCTCTCTGTTCTGTCACCCATCCCAGGATCCTACCATTTACTGCACAAATCTTGCCCTGGTTTGTCTTACGCAAATGCAAAACCTTGCATTAATCTTAATTAAAATCCATCTGCCATTCTTTGGCCTATTGTTCCAGTTGATCAAGGTGCCATGGTAAGTTTAGATAACCTTCTTCACTGTCTACTATGCCACCAATGTAAGTGTCATCCACAAGCTTAATAACATTAATGGAATTGATGGCTTTGTGGCCAAGTTTGTGGATGATATGAAGATAGGTGGAGGGACAGGTAGTTTTGAGGAAGCAGGGACTCTGCAGAAGGTCTCGGGCAGTTTGGGAGACAGGGCAAAGAAGTGGCAAATGGACCAAAGTGAACAGTCTTGCACTTTGGTAGAAGTAATAAAGGTGGTGACTATTTTCTAAATGGGGAGAGGATTCAGAAACTGGAGGTGCAATGAGACTTGGGAGTGCTGGTGCAGGATTCCCAAAAGGTTAATTTGTAGGTTGAGCCAGTACTAAGGAAGGCAAATGCAATGCCAACATTTATTTCAAGAGGACTAGAATATAAGAACAAGGATGTAATGCCAAGGCTTTATCAGGTGCTGGTCAGACCACATTTGCAATATTGTGAGCAGTTTTTGGCCCCATATCTGAGGAAGGATGTGCAGGCTCTAGATAGGATCCAGATGAGACATGAGAATAATCCCAGAGATGAGTGGATTAATCTACGGGGAGCGTTTGATGGCTCTGGGCCTGTATTCGCTGGAATTAATAGGATGAGGGGAATCTCATTGAAACCTACCTAATAATGAATGGCCTAGATGGAGTGGATGTTTCCGGTAGTGGGAGCATCTAGGAGCAGAGCGTACAGCCTCAGAATAAAAGGATGGAGATGAGGAGGAATTTCTTTAGCCAGAGAGTGGTGAATCAGTGGAATTCATTGCCACAGATGGCGGTGGAGGCCAAGTCATTGGGTATTTTTAAAGTATAAATTGATAGGTTCTTGACAAGGGCCTCTGCCTCAGAGGGCGGTGGAGGCAGGTTCTCTGGATGCTTTCAAGAGAGAGCGAGATAGGGCTCTTAAAGCTAGCAGAGCCAGGGGATATGGGGAGAAGGCAGGAACGGGGTACTGATTGGGGATGATCAGCCATGATCACATTGAATGGTGGTGCTGGCTCGAAGGGCCAAATGGCGTACTCCTGCACCTATTGTCTATTGATTCGCAAGGATGTCAAAGGTTAGTGGGAGATGAAAGGAAAATGGGGTTGAAAGGGAAAAATAGATTGGCTGTGATCGAATGGAAGAGCAGACTTGATGGGCTGAATGGCCTAATTCTGGTGCTATGTCTTATGAACATAACCATTTCATCTACATTCTCATCCAAATAGTTAGTGTAAATAATGAACAACAGAAGGCTCAGCACCGATGACTGTGGTACGCCCCTTGTTACAGGCCTCCAGTTTGAAAAACAATCCCCTACCGCCACTACTACCACTCTCTGTCTCCTAACTTCATGGTAATTTTGTATCCAATTGACTAGCTTGCCCCGAATCCCATGTGCACTAACCGCCCGAACCACCCTACCTTGCCAAGGTGCTTGCTGAAGGTCCATGGAGATATCTACCACCCTGCCCTCATCAATCCTCTTTGACACCTCGTCAACAAACTCAAGTTAGTGAGACCTGATCTACCCACATACAAAGCCACGCTGAATATCCCCAGTCTCCTTTGCTTGCACGTGATCCTTTTCCCTCCATTCCCTCTATACCCATCAGCCCACCTAAAAGCTTCAATGCCACTGTCATACCTGCCCGCACCACCAGCATGTTCCTGGGACCCACTCTGCAAAAAAGTGCTCATCTCCTCCAAACGTTGCCCCATTCATCCTAAAGCCAAGGCATCCAGTTTAGTTTAGAGATACAGCGTGGAAACAGGCCCTTCGGCCCACCGAGTCCATGCCAACCAGCGATCCCCACACATCAGCACTACCCTACACACACTAGGGACAATTTTATATTTTTACATTTATGCCAAGCCAATTAATCTATAAACCTGCACGTCTTTGGAGGGTGGTAGGAAATCGAAGATCCCGGAGAAAACCCACGTGGTCACGGGGTGAACGTACAAACTCCGTACGGACAGCACCCGTAGTCAGGATCAAACCCGGGTCTCTGGCGCTGTGAGGCAGCAACTCTACCTCTACATCACCATTCTCTTTGACATTTTCACCTTGGAAAATAGGCTCAATGTCTACCCTATCTATGCCTCTCCTCTAATCCAGGCAGCATTCTGGTAAATATCATGTGCATCCTCTCCAAAGCCTCCACATCCTTCCTGTAATGGGGCAACCAGTAATGCACGTAATACTCCAAATGTAGTCGAATCAAAGTCCTATAAAGCTGCAACATGACTTACTGATTGTTCTACTTAATGCCCTGACAGATGAAGGCAAGCATGTCATTCTTTACCACCCAAACCCTCGCATTTGATTGCCACTTTCATGGAGCTGTGGACTTGGACCCCAAGATCATGCTGCCAAGGGTCCAGCCATTTACTGTATATTTTCACCTTACATTTAATCTCCCAAAATGTAACATCTTACACTTGTTCAGATGTAAATGCATCTGCCGACCATATCTGTAGCTGACCTACACCCCACGATATACTTTGTGTCGATAGGAACTGCAGATGCTGGTTTAAACCGAAGAAAGACACAAAAAGCTGGAGTAACTCAACTGGACAGGCAGCATCTCTGGAAAGGAGTGGGTGACGTTTGGGGTCAAGATGGGTCTGAAGAAGGGTCTCGACACGAAACGTCACCCATTCCTTCTCTCCAGCGATGCTGCCTGTCCCGCTGAGTTACTCCACGATACACTTTGACAGCCACCCTCCCTGCCTGCAACTCCTCCAATGCTGGTGTTGTCTGCAAAACGACTAACCAACCCATTTACATTTATGTCCAAGTTGTTTATATATATTACAAATCAACAGAGGTCCCAGAGGTGGTGATGTGGGGAGGGTGGGTTGAGGAGGGGGTAAGGGGCGGGGGGGAAGAATGGGGGTGAGGAGGGGCAGAGGGGGAGAGGGGGGATGAGGAGAGGGAGAGGGGGGGAGAGGATGGGGAGAGGGGGGGGAGGAGTGGGTGAGGTGGGAGGGGAGAGGGGAGAGGGGGGTGAGGAGGGGAGGAGAGGTGGGATGGTGGGGGGATCAAGGGTGAGGAAGTGAAATCGGGGGCAGGGAGAGAGGGAGGGAGGAGGTGTGTTGGGCAGGGAGGGAGGGAGGGGGTGCGTTGGGGGTGAGAGGGGGGGATGGGTTGAGTTGGGGGGGGAGAGGAGAGGTGGGTTGGTGTGGGGGATCAACGGTGAGGAAGTGAAATCGGGGGCAGGTAGAGAGGGAGGTGGTGTGTTGGGCAGGGGGGGGGGGGAGGGAGGGGGGGCGTTACTCTGTAGCCGCGCTACCGAGGTCGGGCTCTCACCGCTCCCCGCTCGAAGTCATCGTAGAGCGGCTTGTCGAGCAGTGTGCGCTCACTGTTGCCCTCGCTGCCCACCAGCGTCAGGAAGATGTAGTCGTCCGTGCCCGCGAACCACTGGTGGCCCGTAGACACCGTCACCGTGTAGATCATGGTGTGTGCTCCCGGGGTGGGTGCAGACTCCGGGCTGGGTGCTGGTCCGGATAAGGAGCTGGGCTGTGGGTTCTGCTGCTCAGCCGACCGGCGCCTGTGGGGAGGAGTGCCCCCGCCCCCCTGTGCCCGTCCCACCCCCCGTGTCCGTCCCTCTCCCTCTCCCTCCCACCCAAACACGCACCACCCTCGAGCCGCAGACACGACATTTCTGCTCACCTCAGACCTAAAACAGGTTTAGTTTATTGTCCATGTGTACCGAATAACAGGGCAAGCGTTAGTTTTCACAAAAGGCTGGAGTAACTCAGCGGGTCAGTCGGTTTCCTCTGGAGAAAAGGAAGAGTTGACGCTTCGGGTCGAGACCCTTCCTCTCCAGAGATGCTGCCTGACCCGCTGAGTTACTCCAGCTTTTTGTGTCTGCCTTCGGTTTAAACCAGCATCTGCAGTTCCTTCCTACGCGGTGAAAAGCTTTTGTGTGGAACTAACTCAGCGGAGAATCTACACGTAATTGCAGCCGAGCCATCCACAGTGTACAGATACAAAATGAAGCGAAGCATGTTTAGTGCATAGTCTAGCAATGTTACAAAATTTTGAGATTTTAAAAATGAAGTCTGTAATTTATCCCATCAGATAAAGCATAAAAATAAGTTTAATTTGACACCTAATTCACTTTCATATCTCAAGTATTTAAAAGGTTATGGCCATTTTCATACTCGGAAATGAGCATCTTGTTCCCTATTGATTTTCTATGGACATAACAAAAAAGTTGTGATCGTGAACAGTCAAAAGCCCATAACTTTCTTAAAAATTAAGAGAACTGAATGAAATTTTCAGTTATCATAGATTGAAGCATTCTGAAACAAATATAAAATAATCTTACTTGGATGACCTGAAATTAAAGCATATAATTAGTTAGTTACCTAATTGTAGCTAATTTCAGACTTCAATTACTAGATCTAAACATCTATCCATTTCTTAATAAATGATTAACATTTTTAAATAGCCTAAATGTCCAAATAATATTCACAAATAATTCACAATAAAACATGATTTTTAAATCTCATTTACATTAATTTATAGGCCAAATGGAAGGAATTCAGTGTTCAATTGCTGTAAATAAATGCCTATTTAAATCAGCTTTCCAGTGGGTCCCTGTGGAACGCGCTGGTTTAGAACGTTCACATTGCGGTAGATTTGTGCCCCAAATGCCCAGAAAAATACTGCGGGATATAATGGGCCCAAAATGAGCTACTCGCAATATTAAACTTTGTATAAAGGGATCTTTAGAAGCCCTTTTTAATGTAAAAATATACAACCTACCTTCTGTGGTTTGCTTTATGAGACCATGCGGTTGCTGGCGGTTGCGGGTTTAGAGATTGATTTTTAAACTACTATAACTATTATTCAAGGCCTTTAAACCTAATAATAGCTTTTGCGACGGGGTCTTCCAGCGATTTTTCGTTAATAATTAACTAGGCTGAACATCTTCGATTTGAACAGCCTAGAGAAAATCGCGTTTTAAACCCGCCCCCTCTAAACGGCGCCAAAATCGCGCACACCCGCAGCGGCAGATTTTCAAAGACGCTTCAGGTAGGCTTTGCAACATACCTACATAGTCCAGTAAAATCCAATTAAAGATAGTCGAATGGTCTCCAATGAGGTAGATGGGAGGTCAAGTTGGTGATAGTTGCATTATAACAGCTGGGAAGAAACTGTCCCTGAATCTGGAGGTGTGCGTTTTCACATTTCTGTACCTCTTGCCCGATGGGAGAGGGGAGAAGAGGGATTGACCGGGGTGAGACTGGTCCTTGATTATGCTGCTGGCCTTGCCGAAGATGGAGTCAATGGAAAGGGGGTTGGTTTGCATGAGGGTCTGGGCTGCGTCCACAATTCGCTCCAATTTCTTGCTCTTAGATGGAACTGTTCCAAAACCATGCTGTGATACATCCTGATAAAATGCTTTCTATGGACCACCTGTGGGAGTCAGACTGTGGTCCCTGGTTCAGGACTCTCAGTCAGGGAACCCCTCCCCATCACTAACCACCAGGATTCAATCCTGGCCGTGGGAGCTGTCTGTGGAGTTTGCACGTTCTCCCAGTGACAAGGTGGGTTTCCAAACCTGACTCAATGCTGTGAAACTCATGGCACCCAAGTTCCATCACAGCTTCTCAAATTTTGGCTGCATTTCAGCCCCACGCTCCTGATAGTTGGTCACCCGGTACAGAGGGGGGAGGGTCGGGAGTCGGTGGGGGGATTCTCCCTGTCGGTCTGCTCCTGGGCCTGGCCAAGATGGCCATTCGCGGGTCCAGGCAGTGGGTAGTTGATGGCCACACGGGAGTCGGCTGCCTGCCTCTTTTCCGGGCCTATGTTCGTGCCCGCGTGTCCCTGGAGAGGCAACACGCGGTTTCCACGGGGACTCTGGAGGCCGTCCGTGAACGCTGGTCGCCGCGGGACATCGAGTGTAATATTGATGATGTTGACGTTATTTTAATTTGATGTCTATTGTTTTGCAAACTGCCACTAAAGCAGTCTTTGGTTGTGATACTATGTATGTTTGTTTGTTTGCCTAAATTAAAGCACATGTACATTTATAACAAAATAAATAAATAAAAAGGTTCCATCACAGCGTGCTCTGAACCTTTAGCAACTTTAGACCAACCAGGCTGCAAGGTGGTGCAGCAGTAGAGTTGCTGCCTCACAGCGCCAGAGACCGGGAGAAATCGCAACTACAGCTGTTGTCTGTACGGAGTTTGTACATTCTCCCTGCGATCCTGTGGGTTTCCTCCGGTTGCTCCGGTTTCCTCCCACATAGCAGGTTTGTGGGTTAATTGGCTTTGGTAAAAATTGTAAACTTTCCCTAGTGTGTGTTGGATGAGAAGTGGGATAACAGAGAACTAGTGTGAATGGGTGATGGATGTTCGGTGTGGACTTGGTGGGCCGAAAGGCCTGCTGCCACACTGTATCTCTAAACTAAACTAAACTAAACTAAACTAGACTCAGTCAATGCACGGAAACACGTTTTTCATAAATTACACATCAATTCTACATTAGAGAAAGGAAAAAGACTGCAAAAAAGCCAAAGTACATTAGTGCAAAAAATACACAACTAGAATCGTCCATGTTGGTGCAGGAGGTGGGCTGTAGTGTCACATTGCCCAGGTAGGATTAGGTTGTGTAAATCAGTTCTAATCTGTATAGTTGTCGGATGGAGAGCAGAGGTGGAGGGAGCCACTGATAACGACGGATGTGAGGGGTGGGCCGATAGGAGAGGGTCCGGGGTATTGCCTCCACCGCCTTCAAGGTCGGCTGCAGGAGGTGCCCCTGTGATACAAAGTTTGTGGTGTGGACTTTGGACTTTGGTCATTTTCACACAGAGAGTGGTGAATCTCTGGAATTCTCTGCCACAGAAGGTAGTTGAGGCCAGTTCATTGGCTATATTTAAGAGGGAGTTAGATGTGGCCCTTGTGGCTAAAGGGATCAGGGGGTATGGAGAGAAAGCAGGTACAGGATACTGAGTTGGATGATCAGCCATGATCATATTGAATGGCGGTGCAGGCTCGAAGGGCCGAATGGCCTACTCCTGCACCTATTTTCTATGTTTCTATGTTTCGATGTTTCTTTTGTAAATGGTGCCAAAATATGACGACGTGCTTGTGTGTGCTGTGTAAAAAGAATTTGACCGTGCAGTGCATCTGTGATAATAAAGAGCCGATAATGTATCTGTTCCTGAACCTAGTGGTATGAGAGTCAAGCTTCTGTACATCCAGTCCAATGGTAATCACAAGACAAGGGCAAGACCCGGATGGTGGGGATCCTTGATGATAGATGCCACCTTCTTGAGGCAGCGATCCATGTAGATGCTTTCAATGGTGAGGAGCGCTGTGCCTGTGATGGACTGGGCTGAGTCCGCCACTCTCTGCATCTTCTTACGTTCCCCATGTGTGATGGAATTGCCAAACCAGGCCATGACGCGATCAGTGCATCTACTTGCACAATGGTTGTTGTTCCATCTCCTATACACTGGCTCATCACCACCCGAGATTTGACCAACAACAGTGGTGGCATCAGCACATTTATAGTTGGCAATGGAGCCGTGCTTAGCCACACTGTCGTGGGTGTGAGGAGAGTGGAGCAGGGGGCGAGGCACGCAACACTGAGGTGCCCCTATGTTGATGGTCAGTGAGGAAGAGATGTTGTTACCGGTCTGAAGAAGGGTCTCGACCGGAAACGTCATCCATTCCTTCTCTCCAGAGATGCTGCCTTTCCCGCTGAGTTACTCCAGCTTTTTGTATCTATCTACACTATCTGCTGATTGCGTAGAGTAAACTGGACACAGAAGGGACGATCACAAAAGGAGTGTTGGATTCAATCCATTCTTCTTTCGAGTCCATCTTGTTACAAATGTTGACCTCGCGGTCATCGTCCATCCTGAAAGTTTCCATCGACAATCAGTGGAAGCCATCACTTGTTGCGATAGATGATGGTGGTAGCAGAATTAGCTCGGGATACGTCCAGTTTCCAGCCCCGCCACGTGGACCCTTCTGCTCAATCCGTTATCACAGATGGAATCATTTTGGACACACACACAGGGAGAGCATGCAAACACCACACAGATAGCACCAGAGGTCAAGATCAAACTCCGGTCGCTGAAGCTGACATCTGCACTCACTGCTACCCCACCATGTAACGTATGTTGTATAATCGGTATTTAGTAGTCGTGTCACGGTGTCAATACGCATGAAATGAGTTCTGAGCTGCGATGCTTTGAGCTTTGGCTGATTTCACCCCATTCGTCCAAACCAGACAATAGCTGCCAGGAACACTCCCTGCAACTCCCACTAACCACAGCCCAACAACCAGGACCAGATCATCAGTAGTCAACTTGTTAACCAACTCTCAATCCAGGCGATGTTATCACCATCAATGCCATGTGCACCAGCAGTGTAATCCAAAAGACCGAAAATCCAAAAACCTGCGTTTAGTTTTAGTTTAGTGATACAGCGTGGAAACAGGCCTTTCAACCCACTGAGTCCACACCGACCAGCGATCCCCGCACATTAACACTACCCTGCACACACTAGCGACAATTTACACATACAACAAGCCAATAAACCTACATCTTTGGAGTGTGGGAGGAAACCAAAGATCTCGGACAAAACCCACGCAGTCACGGGGAGAATTTACAAACTCCGCACAGACAGGATCCCGTAGTCGGGATCGAACCTGGGTCTCCGGTGCCGCAGCTCTACCGCTGCACCACCGTGACCACCCACTGTGTTCTGCGTGTTCCCTTATTTACGCAACTAGTCAGATAACTTGAAGACTACAAGTGCCAAACTGGTTTTGTACACAGCTACAACCTGGCTTAGTTGTACTAGAGACTTTTTCATGCACCAATATTGATTTCTTTAATTTATTTAATTTTTTTGGTTTATTATTTAGTTAGTAGGACGGGTGCATGGATAGGACAGGTTTGGAGGGACACTGGCCAAATGCGGGCAGGTGGGACTAATGTAGCTGGGACATGTTGGCCAGTGAGAGCAAGTCGGGTCGAAGGGCCTGTTTCCACGCTGTATCACTCTATGACTCTATTATGTTACCTATAAGTTATAATGGTTATGTTGCTGCAAGTAAGAAATAATTGTTCTGAAATCCCGAAACGTTGCCTATTTCCTTCGCTCCATAGATGCTGCCGCACCCGCTGAGCACTTTTGTCTACCTTTGATTTTCCAGCTTCTGCAGTTCCTTCTTAAAGAAATTAATTGTTCTGGTTTTCGGTACATATGACAATCAAACATCTCGAGCATATATCCATAAGCTAAACATGATTTTCCTTTCTTAAACATATATTGCTATTTTCTAAGTATCTTGGCATCCCCTCCTCAATTACAGACTCCTGTGTTATCTCATTTACCGATGTCAGGCTAACATTCTCATAAGCTTGGCATTCCAGGCATAACAGGCATTCCTTGTTTCTCTCTCCCTCATTTTTTTAGATAGCAGGATCACGTTTCTACGTGTAGAAATGTGTAGAAATGTCCAGAATATTTTGATGAGGGAATAATGGTTTTGGTTAATCTGTTAAATTCCTCTGCCATTTTCTTTTTTCCCCATTTGTAAAGTCTCCTGTCTCTAATTCTAAGGGACTCCGTGTTGTCTGTGAACTTACCTTGGCACTCAAGTTTGACCTTGCTAGTATTTTCCTTTCCACTTACCACAGAAGGTCCTGCTGCCCATCTTTATGTTTTCCACCAGTTTGCTTCCTATTCTCCCTTCTCTTTACCCATCGTTTTTGGTTCTACATTGTCAATATTGTCCCAGTGCTTGGGCTCTCAGCTATTTCTAACTACTTTGTAAAGGGACAGAGGGCATGGTGGTTGGAGACAGAGGGTGGTGAACCTGTGGAATTCTTTGCCACAGAAGGCTGTGGAGGCCAAGTCAGTGGATATTTTGAAGGCAGAGATAGATAGATAGATTCTTGATCAGTACGGGTGTCAGAGGTTATGGGGAGAAGGCAGGAGAATGGGGTTGAGATAGATCAGCCATCAGTGAATGGCGGAGTAGACTTGATGGGCCGAATGGCCTAATTCTGCTATCATATGATCTTATGATCTTCTCCCACAAGGTAGAGGAGGGAATGACCACGGTGGATGGTAACCTTGACAATATTTCCAGACTTCCTGATGCAACGCACTGACCAGCGCTCATCCATAGAATAGTTCTATTCTACACACTAGGGATAATACACAGAAGCCAATTCACCTTCAAACCCGTATGTCTTTGGACTGTGGGAGGAAACCGGAGCACGTGGAAAAAACCCACGCGGTCACGGGGAGAACGTACAAACTCCATACAGGCAGCACCAGTAGTCAGGATCGAACCCGGGTCACTGGTGCTGTGAGGCAACAACTCTACCACTGAGCCGCCGAGCCACCCTAAACCATGTGGAACCATGATAGGGCGAGTGTATTCCATTCTCCAGGTGAACCTTGATCCTCAGTACTATTTCAGTGGTTCAATGGTAATTTATCGTCCCATGTACTGAGATACAGTGAAATTCGTTATAGGATACAGTTCAGTACATTACATTTATTACTATACATAAACACTTATATACGTTAGATAAGCATCTCAGATACAGTACACATGTACAGCAGTAGTACACTGAGACAATATACAGAGTCACAAGTTTGGCGCCATTTTCAAGCCCTGTTGTTGTTAGTGTCAGGGAACTTGACCTGACCATGAAGGCCCGTTGTCATGGCGACGTTGCAGGGTCGGCCTGGCCCCGTGTAGCCGTGGTGTCCTCCGATGCTGCTCCACCGCTGTAGGCCGCGTCTGGACCACACGCTCGGCCTCGTGCAGCGGGGACAGGTCCAGCCGAGCCCCAGGCTCCTGCAGGGCCTACCATAGCAAGCACCAGACTTACATCAAACTCATACTCTGCAGTACAAGACTGTTTGAAGCTGAGATACCAGCACTGTGGGGAATGAAGGGTGAGGAGGGTTGATGACATTGGGCAGGAGGGTCACACCACTGCCTGTTTCAGCTGTTGCAATAGCTCACACCCCTGTTGCACAAAGAAACATCTATTTGGAAACCATAAAAGAAGAAGTCCATCTGTAAAAATAAAGTTTTTTTCAGATATTTCCGCTGGTGCAACACATTTCTGTAGCTTTAGATAGTATTAATCAGCGTTCACTGGAGATAGAGGAGATATAACACAATATGTTACATCAGTAGCTTGACGTCAGCTCTTTCACTAACCTGTTCCGTTTTTCATTAGTCTTCGAGAGACAGAAGGAAACGAGCCCCTTGGCCCATCGAGTCTGCACCGATCATCCATCGTCCGTTCACACTAGTCCGATGTTATTCCACTTTCTCATCCACTCCATACACACTGGGGCAATTTACAGAGTGTCAACCTACAAACCCGCACGTCTTTGGGATGTGGGAGGAAACCAGAGCACCCGAAGGAAACCGGAGCACCCAGAGGAAACCCACACGGTCACATGCAGAACATGAAAACTCCACACATAGACCGTACGGGTGATCAGGATCGAACCTGGGTCTCTGGTGAAGTGAGGTAGCAACTGTACCAGCTGCCCCACTGTGCTGCTCTGTGCAGTGTAATGCCCCTGTCCCACTTAGGAAACCTGAACGGAAACCTCTGTAGACTTTGCGCCCCACCCAAGGTTTCCGTGCGGTTCCCGGAGGTTTTTGTCAGTCTCCCTACATGCTTCCACTACCTGCAACCTCCGGCAACCACCTGCAACCTCCGGGAACCGCACGGAAACCTTGGGTGGGGCGCAAAGTCTCCAGAGGTTTCCTAAGTGGGACAGGGTTAGGATGAAACTATTCAGAAAATGATCACACAAACTTTAAAGACCGCATGGATGTTCATCCCTGTCTGGTGAAAAAATAAAACGGGGAAGGCTGCTCAACCATGGCTAACGAGGGAAATCAAGGATAGTGTCAAATCCAAGGAAAAGGCATCTAAATTGGCCAGACGAAGCAGCAAACCGGACTGGGAAAAATTTAGAACTCAACAGAGGAGGACAAAGGGGTTAATTAAGAGGGGAAAAAAGAGCATGAAAGGAAACTTCCGGGGAATGTATAAACTGACTGTAAAAGCTTCTTTAGATATGTAAAAAGGAAAAGATTAGTGAAGACAAATGTAGGTCCCTTACAATCAGAGACAGAGGGATTTATAATGGGAAACAAAGAAATGGCAGAACAGTTAAACGAGTACTTTGGTTCTGTCTTCACTAAGGAAGATACAAACAATCTCCCACAAATACTAGGGGACCGAGGATCTAGTGGGAGGGAGGAACAGAAGGGAATTCACATTAGTCAGGAAATGGTGTTAGGTAAACTGTTGGGGCCTGATGGCAGATCAACCCCCAGGGCCCGATGGTCTGCATCCCAGAGTACTCGAGGAGGTGGCCCTAGAAATTGTCGATGCATTGGTGATCATTTTCTAATGTTCTCTCGACTCTGGATCAGTTCCTGTGGACTGGAGGGTAGCCAATTTAAGAAAGGAAGGAGAGAGAAAACTGAGAATTATAGATCAGTTAGCCTTACATCGGTAGTGGGGATGATGCTTGAGTCGATTGTGAAAGATGTTATAGCATTTCAAAAGCAGTGACAGGATCGGTCAAAGTCAGCATGGATTTATGAAGGGGAAATCATCCTTGGCTAATCTGATCTGGAAATTTTTAAAGATGTAACAAGTAGAATGGATACGGGAGAGCCAGTGGATGTCGTGTATCTGGACTTTCAAAATGCCCTTAACAAGGTCCCACACAAAAGATCAGTGTGCAAAATTAGAGCACATGGTATTGAAGGTAGGGTATTGACATGGATAGAGAACTGGTTGCCAGACAGAAAGCAAAGAGTAGGAATTACCAGGTCCTTTTCAGAATGGCAGGCAGTGACTAGTGGGGTGCCACAAGGCTCGGTGCTGGGACCCCAGTTATCTGCAATATATATTAACGATTTAGACGAGGGAATTAAGTTTGCGAATGACACAAAGCTGGGTGGCAGTGTGAGCTGCGATGAGGATGCTATGAGACTGCAGGGTCACTTGGATAGGTTGGATGAGTGGGCAGATGTGGATAAATGTGAGGTTATCCACTTTGGTGGCAAGAACGGGAAGGCTGCATCTTGTTATTGCAAGTATAACGGTGGTAGCAGGATATTCCCGAAGATCATAAACTGAGAAACAAATGACTCCCTACTGATAGTTCATATACGGCCCTGAATAAGTTGAATTTGTGTAAATTTCCACTCCATATTTGGTGCTCTGTATTCTGCCACTGTTTTCTGTATTTTTCCTCTGCGTTTGGTACTGCTAGTATACTTTCTCAGTGCTGGCTCGCAGGGCCGAATGGCCTACTCATGCACCTATTTTTCTATGTTTCTATGTTCCTACAATGATGCTGAAGACTTGTGCTCCACAGTTTAGTCAAGTGCTTGCAGTATCGCATCAACATTGCATCTACCCAGTGATGTGGTGCTTTGGCGAGCCAGGTATGTCCTGTCCACAGGAGCAGGGCAAATCCAACTCAGCCAACTACCATCCCTTTTGTCATCTCTCGATCATCTGCAGTCTCCTGTGTCTCCACTTCTTTCCGTGTGTGTGTACCAGAAAGTCTTTGCAATGAACAAAGAGGAGGACTCATGGAGGTGGGTATTTGGTTTCCATTTGTTATGCAGCATGACACCAGGCCCTTCAGCCCAACTTGCCCACACGCCGACCAAGATGCCTTATCTATACTAGTCCCATCTGCCCACATTTGGCCCATATCCCTCTAAACCTGTCCTATCCATGTACCTGTCCAGGTGTCTTTTGCATGTTGTTATAGTACCTGCCTCAACTACTTCCTCTGGCAGCTCGTTCCATACACCCACCACCAATGTGTACAATTACTGCCCAATTACCGCTCACCTAGATAAGCCGGGAAGCATTGTGAGAGTAGTGTTTTGTTTCTTCTCCAGTGCTTTTAACACCATCCGGCCTGCACTGCTAGGGAGCAAACTGACGAAGATGCGGGCGGATGCTCCACTGGTGTCCTGGATCACCAACTACCTGACGGGACAACCACAGTACGTCAGGCTACAGAACTGTGTCTCGGACATGGTGTTGAGCAACACAGAGGCCCCACAGGGGATGGTCCTCTCTCCCTTCCTGTTCACCATCTACACCTTGAACTTCAGATACAACTCACACCCCTGCCACCTGCAGAAGTTTTCAGGTGAGTCTGCAATTGTGGGTTGCATCAGTGAGGGGAGGGAAGCTGAATACAGAGGTGTAGTCAACCACTTTGTTGGGTGGTGTGGGCTGAATCACCTGAAGCTCAACACCGACAGGACTTAGGAGTTAGTGGTGGACTTTAGGAGGAGAGGAACACCCCTGTCAGTGCCATCTTCTTCACTGCCGTGTGCTGGGGCAGCAGGGCGAAGGCTGCGGACGCCAATAGAATCAACAAACTCATCATGAAGGCTGGCTCCGTCCTGGGGTCGGAGTTGGATTCATGGGAGGTGGTCTTGGAGGGGAGGATGCTCCTCAAACTGCGGAGCATCCTGGACAATACAGCTCACCCCCTCCATGACACACTGGTCAACCTGAGAAGCACCTTCAGCAACAGACTGGTTCCACCAAGATGCAGCACAGAACGCCACAGGAGATCCTTCTTCCCTGTGGCTATCAAACAGTACAACTCTTCACCCTTCTGTTGTGGGGTAGACTGAGACTGAGATTGCATCCCTCCCTCCCCCCCACCTCAACCCCCCCCCCCCCCCCCCCCCCCCCCCCCCATCACCCAACCTCTTCAATCTTTAAACATCCCCAAAGCTTTACCACTCGTCATTTTATTTTCATGTTTCATGTATTTTGGGTATTTTATGACTGTTGGCAAATTAATTTCCCTCCTGGGATAAATAAAGTTCTATCGTATTGTATCAGTCATCTCTAGATCATCAGCAAAGTGATGAAAGTGATAATCGATGGTGCTCTCAGGCGACACTTGCATCGCAACGCCCCGCTCACAGAAGCTCAGTTTGGGTTTTGCCAAAGTCACTCAGCTCCTGACCTCATGACATCAGTCCCACCATGGACAAAGGGGCCGAAATCCAGAGGTGAACTCTGTGCGCTCCGATTTCCTCCCACATCCCAAAGACATGTGGGATTGTAGGTGAATTGGCCTGTGTAAATGGCCCCTAGTGTATAGGCAGAACTAGTGTGATCGTAGGTCGACGCGGACTCGATGGGCCAAACGCTATCTCTAAACTAAACTAATTGCACTTGATCCAGCATTGCATCAGAGAGCCCTGGCTAAACTGGATTCAATGGGAATCAGGGGGAAAGCTCAGCTGGTTGGAATCGTAGCTGGGACAAAGGGAGATGGCTCTGGTGGTCTAACAATCATCTCAGTCACAGGAGCTCCTCAGGGAAAGAACCTAGGACCAGATGCTTCATCAACAACCTTCCTTCAGTCAGAAGGTTAGAGGTAGGGATGTCCGCTATGACTGAACAATATTCAGCACCATTAACGGCTCCTCAGATAATGAAGCCGTCTACAGACAAATACAGGAAGAGGAGTGTTTAATTGTTATCTACACTGGCTACAGCTCTTTACTTGCTACAAGTTAAAAACAACAAGACAATAGTTAAATATACAATAAATTGTATTTTATTGTATGTAAACCAGGCTATGACAGACATAAAAGGACACAAAGTGCTGGAGTAACTCATTGGTCAGACAGCATCTCTGAAGAACATGGATTGTCAATGTTTCAGGTTGAGACCCTTTTTCAGATTAGTGCAAGTCAAAGAATGCAGAGCAACCTTTGCTGTACAAAGTCCATATTGGTTTGTTGTTGAGATTGGTTTGTGGTTAGTGTTGTGCAGGGTGGTTCAAGAACCCGATGTTTTAATGAGAAGAAACCGTTCTTGAACCTGGAGGTAATGATTCCCAGAGACCTGCACCTTCTACATGATGGTAGCAGCAGATGCCAGTGTGGCCTTTAGAACATAGAATAAATAATACAGCACAAGAACAAGCCCTTCAGCCCACAATGCCTGTGCCGAACATCATGCCAAGACCCACTCTTATCTGCTTGCTCATAATCCATATTCCTCCATCCCCTGCATATCCATGTGTTAATCCATGTGTTAAACACCACTGTCGTATCTGCCTCTGTCACCACCCCTGGTAGTGTGTTCCAGGCATTCACCTCCCTCTATGTATAAAATTTGCCCAGCACATCTCATTTAAACTTTGCCCCTCTGGCCATAAAGCTCTTTGGTTTTTCCATCCTGGGAAAAAGGTTCTGACTGTTTGTTCTCCCTCTCATAATTTTCTATACTTTTAGCCACTTTATTTATTAGCTATCTCCTTGAGGCAGCACTCCCTATAGACGACTTTGATGGTGAGGAGGGCAGTACTTGTGATGGACTGGGCAATGTTTGTTAGTTATTTTAGTTTATTGTCACGTGTACTGAGGTA